>NW_027439470.1:55000-67525 GCF_964188355.1 Buteo buteo
CCTAACCCTAACCCAACCTTAACCCTAAAACTAACCTTAGCCCTTAAAACTAACCTAATAGAAACCCTAACCCTAACTCCTAACCCTAAGCCTAACCTAACCCTAACCCTAACACTAGCCGTAACCCTAACCCTAACCCTAACCCTAGCCCTAACCCTAACCCTAACCCTAACCTTAGACCTAACCCTAACCCCTAACCCCTAACCGTAACGCTAACCCTAAGCCTAACCCCTAACCCCTAACCCTAACCATAACCCTAAACCCTAACCCTAACCCTAACCCTAACCCTAGCCCTAACCCTAGCCCTAAGTCGTACCCTAACCCTAATCCTAACCCTAACCCAACCTTAACCCTAAAACTAACCTTAGCCCTTAAAACTAACCTAATAGAAACCCTAACCCTAACTCCTAACCCTAAGCCTAACCTAACCCTAACCCTAACCCTAGCCCTAACCCTAACCCTAACCCTAACCTTAGCCCTAACCCTAACCCCTAACCCCTAACCGTAACGCTAACCCTAAGCCTAACCCCTAACCCCTAACCCCTAACCCTAACCATAACCCTAAACCCTAACCCTAACCCTAACCCTAGCCCTAACCCTAGCCCTAAGTCGTACCCTAACCCTAATCCTAACCCTAACCCAACCTTAACCCTAAAACTAACCTTAGCCCTTAAAACTAACCTAATAGAAACCCTAACCCTAAACTCCTAACCCTAAGCCTAACCTAACCCTAACCCTAACCCTAGCCGTAACCCTAACCCTAACCCTAACCCTAGCCCTAACCCTAACCCTAACCCTAACCCTAACCTTAGCCCTAACCCTAACCCCTAACCCCTAACCGTAACGCTAACCCTAAGCCTAACCCCTAACCCCTAACCCCTAACCCTAACCATAACCCTAAACCCTAACCCTAACCCTAACCCTAGCCCTAAACCTAGCCCTAAGTCGTACCCTAACCCTAATCCTAACCCTAACCCAACCTTAACCCTAAAACTAACCTTAGCCCTTAAAACTAACCTAATAGAAACCCTAACCCTAACTCCTAACCCTAAGCCTAACCTAACCCTAACCCTAACCCTAGCCGTAACCCTAACCCTAACCCTAACCCTAGCCCTAACCCTAACCCTAACCCTAACCTTAGCCCTAACCCTAACCCCTAACCCCTAACCGTAACGCTAACCCTAAGCCTAACCCCTAACCCCTAACCCCTAACCCTAACCATAACCCTAAACCCTAACCCTAACCCTAACCCTAACCCTAGCCCTAAGTCGTACCCTAACCCTAATCCTAACCCTAACCCAACCTTAACCCTAAAACTAACCTTAGCCCTTAAAACTAACCTAATAGAAACCCTAACCCTAACTCCTAACCCTAAGCCTAACCTAACCCTAACCCTAACCCTAGCCGTAACCCTAACCCTAACCCTAACCCTAGCCCTAACCCCAACCCTAACCCTAACCCTAACCTTAGCCCTAACCCTAACCCCTAACCCCTAACCGTAACGCTAACCCTAAGCCTAACCCCTAACCCCTAACCCCTAACCCTAACCATAACCCTAAACCCTAACCCTAACCCTAACCCTAGCCCTAACCCTAGCCCTAAGTCGTACCCTAACCCTAATCCTAACCCTAACCCAACCTTAACCCTAAAACTAACCTTAGCCCTTAAAACTAACCTAATAGAAACCCTAACCCTAACTCCTAACCCTAAGCCTAACCTAACCCTAACCCTAACCCTAGCCGTAACCCTAACCCTAACCCTAACCCTAGCCCTAACCCTAACCCTAACCCTAACCTTAGCCCTAACCCTAACCCCTAACCCCTAACCGTAACGCTAACCCTAAGCCTAACCCCTAACCCCTAACCCTAACCATAACCCTAAACCCTAACCCTAACCCTAACCCTAACCCTAGCCCTAAGTCGTACCCTAACCCTAATCCTAACCCTAACCCAACCTTAACCCTAAAACTAACCTTAGCCCTTAAAACTAACCTAATACAAACCCTAACCCTAACTCCTAACCCTAAGCCTAACCTAACCCTAACCCTAACCCTAGCCGTAACCCTAACCCTAACCCTAACCCTAGCCCTAACCCTAACCCTAACCTTAGCCCTAACCCTAACCCCTAACCCCTAACCCCTAACCCCTAACCGTAACGCTAACCCTAAGCCTAACCCCTAACCCCTAACCCCTAACCCTAACCATAACCCTAAACCCTAACCCTAACCCTAACCCTAGCCCTAACCCTAGCCCTAAGTCGTACCCTAACCCTAATCCTAACCCTAACCCAACCTTAACCCTAAAACTAACCTTAGCCCTTAAAACTAACCTAATAGAAACCCTAACCCTAACTCCTAACCCTAAGCCTAACCTAACCCTAACCCTAACCCTAGCCGTAACCCTAACCCTAACCCTAACCCTAGCCCTAACCCTAACCCTAACCCTAACCCTAACCTTAGCCCTAACCCTAACCCCTAACCCCTAACCGTAACGCTAACCCTAAGCCTAACCCCTAACCCCTAACCCCTAACCCTAACCATAACCCTAAACCCTAACCCTAACCCTAACCCTAACCCTAGCCCTAACCCTAGCCCTAAGTCGTACCCTAACCCTAATCCTAACCCTAACCCAACCTTAACCCTAAAACTAACCTTAGCCCTTAAAACTAACCTAATAGAAACCCTAACCCTAACTCCTAAACCTAAGCCTAACCTAACCCTAACCCTAACCCTAGCCGTAACCCTAACCCTAACCCTAACCCTAGCCCTAACCCTAACCCTAACCCTAACCCTAACCTTAGCCCTAACCCTAACCCCTAACCCCTAACCGTAACGCTAACCCTAAGCCTAACCCCTAACCCCTAACCCCTAACACTAAACATAACCCTAAACCCTAACCCTAACCCTAACCCTAGCCCTAAGTCGTACCCTAACCCTAATCCTAACCCTAACCCAACCTTAACCCTAAAACTAACCTTAGCCCTTAAAACTAACCTAATAGAAACCCTAACCCTAACTCCTAACCCTAAGCCTAACCTAACCCTAACCCTAACCCTAGCCGTAACCCTAACCCTAACCCTAACCCTAGCCCTAACCCTAACCCTAACCCTAACCCTAACCTTAGCCCTAACCCTAACCCCTAACCCCTAACCGTAACGCTAACCCTAAGCCTAACCCCTAACCCCTAACCCCTAACCCTAACCATAACCCTAAACCCTAACCCTAACCCTAACCCTAGCCCTAACCCTAGCCCTAAGTCGTACCCTAACCCTAATCCTAACCCTAACCCAACCTTAACCCTAAAACTAACCTTAGCCCTTAAAACTAACCTAATAGAAACCCTAACCCTAACTCCTAACCCTAAGCCTAACCTAACCCTAACCCTAACCCTAGCCGTAACCCTAACCCTAACCCTAACCCTAGCCCTAACCCTAACCCTAACCCTAACCCTAACCTTAGCCCTAACCCTAACCCCTAACCCCTAACCGTAACGCTAACCCTAAGCCTAACCCCTAACCCCTAACCCCTAACCCTAACCATAACCCTAAACCCTAACCCTAACCCTAACCCTAGCCCTAAGTCATACCCTAACCCTAATCCTAACCCTAACCCAACCTTAACCCTAAAACTAACCTTAGCCCTTAAAACTAACCTAATAGAAACCCTAACCCTAACTCCTAACCCTAAGCCTAACCTAACCCTAACCCTAACCCTAGCCGTAACCCTAACCCTAACCCTAACCCTAGCCCTAACCCTAACCCTAACCCTAACCCTAACCTTAGCCCTAACCCTAACCCCTAACCCCTAACCGTAACGCTAACCCTAAGCCTAACCCCTAACCCCTAACCCCTAACCCTAACCATAACCCTAAACCCTAACCCTAACCCTAACCCTAACCCTAGCCCTAACCCTAGCCCTAAGTCGTACCCTAACCCTAATCCTAACCCTAACCCAACCTTAACCCTAAAACTAACCTTAGCCCTTAAAACTAACCTAATAGAAACCCTAACCCTAACTCCTAAACCTAAGCCTAACCTAACCCTAACCCTAACCCTAGCCGTAACCCTAACCCTAACCCTAACCCTAGCCCTAACCCTAACCCTAACCCTAACCCTAACCTTAGCCCTAACCCTAACCCCTAACCCCTAACCGTAACGCTAACCCTAAGCCTAACCCCTAACCCCTAACCCCTAACACTAAACATAACCCTAAACCCTAACCCTAACCCTAACCCTAGCCCTAAGTCGTACCCTAACCCTAATCCTAACCCTAACCCAACCTTAACCCTAAAACTAACCTTAGCCCTTAAAACTAACCTAATAGAAACCCTAACCCTAACTCCTAACCCTAAGCCTAACCTAACCCTAACCCTAACCCTAGCCGTAACCCTAACCCTAACCCTAACCCTAGCCCTAACCCTAACCCTAACCCTAACCCTAACCTTAGCCCTAACCCTAACCCCTAACCCCTAACCGTAACGCTAACCCTAAGCCTAACCCCTAACCCCTAACCCCTAACCCTAACCATAACCCTAAACCCTAACCCAAACCCTAACCCTAGCCCTAACCCTAGCCCTAAGTCGTACCCTAACCCTAATCCTAACCCTAACCCAACCTTAACCCTAAAACTAACCTTAGCCCTTAAAACTAACCTAATAGAAACCCTAACCCTAACTCCTAACCCTAAGCCTAACCTAACCCTAACCCTAACCCTAGCCGTAACCCTAACCCTAACCCTAACCCTAGCCCTAACCCTAACCCTAACCCTAACCCTAACCTTAGCCCTAACCCTAACCCCTAACCCCTAACCGTAACGCTAACCCTAAGCCTAACCCCTAACCCCTAACCCCTAACCCTAACCATAACCCTAAACCCTAACCCTAACCCTAACCCTAGCCCTAAGTCATACCCTAACCCTAATCCTAACCCTAACCCAACCTTAACCCTAAAACTAACCTTAGCCCTTAAAACTAACCTAATAGAAACCCTAACCCTAACTCCTAACCCTAAGCCTAACCTAACCCTAACCCTAACCCTAGCCGTAAACCTAACCCTAACCCTAACCCTAGCCCTAACCCTAACCCTAACTCTAACCCTAACCTTAGCCCTAACCCTAACCCCTAACCCCTAACCGTAACGCTAACCCTAAGCCTGACCCCTAACCCCTAACCCCTAACCCTAACCATAACCCTAAACCCTAACCCTAACCCTAACCCTAGCCCTAACCCTAGCCCTAAGTCGTACCCTAACCCTAATCCTAACCCTAACCCAACCTTAACCCTAAAACTAACCTTAGCCCTTAAAACTAACCTAATAGAAACCCTAACCCTAACTCCTAACCCTAAGCCTAACCTAACCCTAACCCTAACCCTAGCCGTAACCCTAACCCTAACCCTAACCCTAGCCCTAACCCTAACCCTAACCCTAACCCTAACCCTAACCTTAGCCCTAACCCTAACCCCTAACCCCTAACCGTAACGCTAACCCTAAGCCTAACCCCTAACCCCTAACCCCTAACCCTAACCATAACCCTAAACCCTAACCCTAACCCTAACCCTAACCCTAGCCCTAACCCTAGCCCTAAGTCGTACCCTAACCCTAATCCTAACCCTAACCCAACCTTAACCCTAAAACTAACCTTAGCCCTTAAAACTAACCTAATAGAAACCCTAACCCTAACTCCTAACCCTAAGCCTAACCTAACCCTAACCCTAACCCTAGCCGTAACCCTAACCCTAACCCTAACCCTAGCCCTAACCCTAACCCTAACCCTAACCCTAACCTTAGCCCTAACCCTAACCCCTAACCCCTAACCGTAACGCTAACCCTAAGCCTAACCCCTAACCCCTAACCCCTAACCCTAACCATAACCCTAAACCCTAACCCTAACCCTAACCCTAGCCCTAACCCTAGCCCTAAGTCGTACCCTAACCCTAATCCTAACCCTAACCCAACCTTAACCCTAAAACTAACCTTAGCCCTTAAAACTAACCTAATAGAAACCCTAACCCTAACTCCTAACCCTAAGCCTAACCTAACCCTAACCCTAACCCTAGCCGTAACCCTAACCCTAACCCTAACCCTAGCCCTAACCCTAACCCTAACCCTAACCCTAACCTTAGCCCTAACCCTAACCCCTAACCCCTAACCGTAACGCTAACCCTAAGCCTAACCCCTAACCCCTAACCCCTAACCCTAACCATAACCCTAAACCCTAACCCTAACCCTAACCCTAACCCTAGCCCTAACCCTAGCCCTAAGTCGTACCCTAACCCTAATCCTAACCCTAACCCAACCTTAACCCTAAAACTAACCTTAGCCCTTAAAACTAACCTAATAGAAACCCTAACCCTAACTCCTAACCCTAAGCCTAACCTAACCCTAACCCTAACCCTAGCCGTAACCCTAACCCTAACCCTAACCCTAGCCCTAACCCTAACCCTAACCCTAACCCTAACCTTAGCCCTAACCCTAACCCCTAACCCCTAACCGTAACGCTAACCCTAAGCCTAACCCCTAACCCCTAACCCCTAACCCTAACCATAACCCTAAACCCTAACCCTAACCCTAACCCTAACCCTAGCCCTAACCCTAGCCCTAAGTCGTACCCTAACCCTAATCCTAACCCTAACCCAACCTTAACCCTAAAACTAACCTTAGCCCTTAAAACTAACCTAATAGAAACCCTAACCCTAACTCCTAACCCTAAGCCTAACCTAACCCTAACCCTAACCCTAGCCGTAACCCTAACCCTAACCCTAACCCTAGCCCTAACCCTAACCCTAACCCTAACCCTAACCTTAGCCCTAACCCTAACCCCTAACCCCTAACCGTAACGCTAACCCTAAGCCTAACCCCTAACCCCTAACCCCTAACCCTAACCATAACCCTAAACCCTAACCCTAACCCTAACCCTAACCCTAGCCCTAAGTCGTACCCTAACCCTAATCCTAACCCTAACCCAACCTTAACCCTAAAACTAACCTTAGCCCTTAAAACTAACCTAATAGAAACCCTAACCCTAACTCCTAACCCTAAGCCTAACCTAACCCTAACCCTAACCCTAGCCGTAACCCTAACCCTAACCCTAACCCTAGCCCTAACCCTAACCCTAACCCTAACCCTAACCTTAGCCCTAACCCTAACCCCTAACCCCTAACCGTAACGCTAACCCTAAGCCTAACCCCTAACCCCTAACGCCTAACCCTAACCATAACCCTAAACCCTAACCCTAACCCTAACCCTAGCCCTAAGTCGTACCCTAACCCTAATCCTAACCCTAACCCAACCTTAACCCTAAAACTAACCTTAGCCCTTAAAACTAACCTAATAGAAACCCTAACCCTAACTCCTAACCCTAAGCCTAACCTAAACCTAACCCTAACCCTAGCCGTAACCCTAACCCTAACCCTAACCCTAACCCTAACCCTAACCCTAACCCTAACCTTAGCCCTAACCCTAACCCCTAACCCCTAACCGTAACGCTAACCCTAAGCCTAACCCCTAACCCCTAACCCCTAACCCTAACCATAACCCTAAACCCTAACCCTAACCCTAACCCTAACCCTAGCCCTAACCCTAGCCCTAAGTCGTACCCTAACCCTAATCCTAACCCTAACCCAACCTTAACCCTAAAACTAACCTTAGCCCTTAAAACTAACCTAATAGAAACCCTAACCCTAACTCCTAACCCTAAGCCTAACCTAACCCTAACCCTAACCCTAGCCGTAACCCTAACCCTAACCCTAACCCTAGCCCTAACCCTAACCCTAACCCTAACCCTAACCTTAGCCCTAACCCTAACCCCTAACCCCTAACCGTAACGCTAACCCTAAGCCTAACCCCTAACCCCTAACCCCTAACCCTAACCATAACCCTAAACCCTAACCCTAACCCTAACCCTAGCCCTAACCCTAGCCCTAAGTCGTACCCTAACCCTAATCCTAACCCTAACCCAACCTTAACCCTAAAACTAACCTTAGCCCTTAAAACTAACCTAATAGAAACCCTAACCCTAACTCCTAACCCTAAGCCTAACCTAACCCTAACCCTAACCCTAGCCGTAACCCTAACCCTAACCCTAACCCTAGCCCTAACCCTAACCCTAACCTTAGCCCTAACCCTAACCCCTAACCCCTAACCGTAACGCTAACCCTAAGCCTAACCCCTAACCCCTAACCCCTAACCCTAACCATAACCCTAAACCCTAACCCTAACCCTAACCCTAACCCTAGCCCTAACCCTAGCCCTAAGTCGTACCCTAACCCTAATCCTAACCCTAACCCAACCTTAACCCTAAAACTAACCTTAGCCCTTAAAACTAACCTAATAGAAACCCTAACCCTAACTCCTAACCCTAAGCCTAACCTAACCCTAACCCTAACCCTAGCCGTAACCCTAACCCTAACCCTAACCCTAGCCCTAACCCTAACCCTAACCCTAACCCTAACCTTAGCCCTAACCCTAACCCCTAACCCCTAACCGTAACGCTAACCCTAAGCCTAACCCCTAACCCCTAACCCCTAACCCTAACCATAACCCTAAACCCTAACCCTAACCCTAACCCTAACCCTAGCCCTAACCCTAGCCCTAAGTCGTACCCTAACCCTAATCCTAACCCTAACCCAACCTTAACCCTAAAACTAACCTTAGCCCTTAAAACTAACCTAATAGAAACCCTAACCCTAACTCCTAACCCTAAGCCTAACCTAACCCTAACCCTAACCCTAGCCGTAACCCTAACCCTAACCCTAACCCTAGCCCTAACCCTAACCCTAACCCTAACCCTAACCTTAGCCCTAACCCTAACCCCTAACCCCTAACCGTAACGCTAACCCTAAGCGTAACCCCTAACCCCTAACCCCTAACCCTAACCATAACCCTAAACCCTAACCCTAACCCTAACCCTAACCCTAGCCCTAACCCTAGCCCTAAGTCGTACCCTAACCCTAATCCTAACCCTAACCCAACCTTAACCCTAAAACTAACCTTAGCCCTTAAAACTAACCTAATAGAAACCCTAACCCTAACTCCTAACCCTAAGCCTAACCTAACCCTAACCCTAACCCTAGCCGTAACCCTAACCCTAACCCTAACCCTAGCCCTAACCCTAACCCTAACCTTAGCCCTAACCCTAACCCCTAACCCCTAACCGTAACGCTAACCCTAAGCCTAACCCCTAACCCCTAACCCCTAACCCTAACCATAACCCTAAACCCTAACCCTAACCCTAACCCTAACCCTAGCCCTAACCCTAGCCCTAAGTCGTACCCTAACCCTAATCCTAACCCTAACCCAACCTTAACCCTAAAACTAACCTTAGCCCTTAAAACTAACCTAATAGAAACCCTAACCCTAACTCCTAACCCTAACCCTAACCCTAGCCGTAACCCTAACCCTAACCCTAACCCTAGCCCTAACCCTAACCCTAACCCTAACCCTAACCTTAGCCCTAACCCTAACCCCTAACCCCTAACCGTAACGCTAACCCTAAGCCTAACCCCTAACCCCTAACCCCTAACCCTAACCATAACCCTAAACCCTAACCCTAACCCTAACCCTAACCCTAGCCCTAAGTCGTACCCTAACCCTAATCCTAACCCTAACCCAACCTTAACCCTAAAACTAACCTTAGCCCTTAAAACTAACCTAATAGAAACCCTAACCCTAACTCCTAACCCTAAGCCTAACCTAACCCTAACCCTAACCCTAGCCGTAACCCTAACCCTAACCCTAACCCTAGCCCTAACCCCTAACCCTAAACCTAACCCTAACCTTAGCCCTAACCCTAACCCCTAACCCCTAACCATAACGCTAACCCTAAGCCTAACCCCTAACACCTAACGCCTAACCCTAACCATAACCCTAAACCCTAACCCTAACCCTAACCCTAACCCTAGCCCTAAGTCGTACCCTAACCCTAATCCTAACCCTAACCCAACCTTAACCCTAAAACTAACCTTAGCCCTTAAAACTAACCTAATAGAAACCCTAACCCTAACTCCTAACCCTAAGCCTAACCTAACCCTAACACTAACCCTAGCCGTAACCCTAACCCTAACCCTAACCCTAGCCCTAACCCTAACCCTAACCCTAACCCTAACCTTAGCCCTAACCCTAACCCCTAACCCCTAACCGTAACGCTAACCCTAAGCCTAACCCCTAACCCCTAACCCCTAACCCTAACCATAACCCTAAACCCTAACCCTAACCCTAACCCTAACCCTAGCCCTAACCCTAGCCCTAAGTCGTACCCTAACCCTAATCCTAACCCTAACCCAACCTTAACCCTAAAACTAACCTTAGCCCTTAAAACTAACCTAATAGAAACCCTAACCCTAACTCCTAACCCTAAGCCTAACCTAACCCTAACCCTAACCCTAGCCGTAACCCTAACCCTAACCCTAACCCTAGCCCTAACCCTAACCCTAACCCTAACCCTAACCTTAGCCCTAACCCTAACCCCTAACCCCTAACCGTAACGCTAACCCTAAGCCTAACCCCTAACCCCTAACCCCTAACCCTAACCATAACCCTAAACCCTAACCCTAACCCTAACCCTAACCCTAGCCCTAACCCTAGCCCTAAGTCGTACCCTAACCCTAATCCTAACCCTAACCCAACCTTAACCCTAAAACTAACCTTAGCCCTTAAAACTAACCTAATAGAAACCCTAACCCTAACTCCTAACCCTAAGCCTAACCTAACCCTAACCCTAACCCTAGCCGTAACCCTAACCCTAACCCTAACCCTAGCCCTAACCCTAACCCTAACCCTAACCCTAACCTTAGCCCTAACCCTAACCCCTAACCCCTAACCGTAACGCTAACCCTAAGCCTAACCCCTAACCCCTAACCCCTAACCCTAACCATAACCCTAAACCCTAACCCTAACCCTAACCCTAACCCTAGCCCTAAGTCGTACCCTAACCCTAATCTAACCCTAAACCTTAACCCTAAAACTAACCTTAGCCCTTAAAACTAACCTAATAGAAACCCTAACCCTAACTCCTAACCCTAAGCCTAACCTAACCCTAACCCTAACCCTAGCCGTAACCCTAACCCTAACCCTAACCCTAGCCCTAACCCTAACCCTAACCCTAACCCTAACCTTAGCCCTAACCCTAACCCCTAACCCCTAACCGTAACGCTAACCCTAAGCCTAACCCCTAACCCCTAACGCCTAACCCTAACCATAACCCTAAACCCTAACCCTAACCCTAACCCTAACCCTAACCCTAGCCCTAAGTCGTACCCTAACCCTAATCCTAACCCTAACCCAACCTTAACCCTAAAACTAACCTTAGCCCTTAAAACTAACCTAATAGAAACCCTAACCCTAACTCCTAACCCTAAGCCTAACCTAACCCTAACACTAACCCTAGCCGTAACCCTAACCCTAACCCTAACCCTAACCCTAGCCCTAACCCTAACCCTAACCCTAACCCTAACCTTAGCCCTAACCCTAACCCCTAACCCCTAACCGTAACGCTAACCCTAAGCCTAACCCCTAACCCCTAACCCCTAACCCTAACCATAACCCTAAACCCTAACCCTAACCCTAACCCTAACCCTAGCCCTAACCCTAGCCCTAAGTCGTACCCTAACCCTAATCCTAACCCTAACCCAACCTTAACCCTAAAACTAACCTTAGCCCTTAAAACTAACCTAATAGAAACCCTAACCCTAACTCCTAACCCTAAGCCTAACCTAACCCTAACCCTAACCCTAGCCGTAACCCTAACCCTAACCCTAACCCTAGCCCTAACCCTAACCCTAACCCTAACCCTAACCTTAGCCCTAACCCTAACCCCTAACCCCTAACCGTAACGCTAACCCTAAGCCTAACCCCTAACCCCTAACCCCTAACCCTAACCATAACCCTAAACCCTAACCCTAACCCTAACCCTAACCCTAGCCCTAACCCTAGCCCTAAGTCGTACCCTAACCCTAATCCTAACCCTAACCCAACCTTAACCCTAAAACTAACCTTAGCCCTTAAAACTAACCTAATAGAAACCCTAACCCTAACTCCTAACCCTAAGCCTAACCTAACCCTAACCCTAACCCTAGCCGTAACCCTAACACTAACCCTAACCCTAGCCCTAACCCTAACCCTAACCCTAACCCTAACCTTAGCCCTAACCCTAACCCCTAACCCCTAACCGTAACGCTAACCCTAAGCCTAACCCCTAACCCCTAACCCCTAACCCTAACCATAACCCTAAACCCTAACCCTAACCCTAACCCTAACCCTAGCCCTAACCCTAGCCCTAAGTCGTACCCTAACCCTAATCCTAACCCTAACCCAACCTTAACCCTAAAACTAACCTTAGCCCTTAAAACTAACCTAATAGAAACCCTAACCCTAACTCCTAACCCTAAGCCTAACCTAACCCTAACCCTAACCCTAGCCGTAACCCTAACCCTAACCCTAACCCTAGCCCTAACCCTAACCCTAACCCTAACCCTAACCTTAGCCCTAACCCTAACCCCTAACCCCTAACCGTAACGCTAACCCTAAGCCTAA
>NW_027439471.1:0-67522 GCF_964188355.1 Buteo buteo
GAGTGTCCTGGGTTCAGCTGCGATAGACTTAATTCTCACAGGACAGAGAGAAAGAGAGAAATGCAGATGAACTAAACTACAAAATAGTATCATTGACTACAAAGCAAAAGACCCAGAGACCAGCTGTTGCTTTTACAGGGACAAAAGCAGATGCAGGAAGAAGTACATGGAATTGTTTGCAGGTGAAAACCTAGCACGGGACTAAACATTCATGATCTTACCCAGTGTTGCTAGAAGGGAAAGGATGCTATCAGAGCTACTCTGACGTGTGCCGAGACATTTAATAAATTCAAGCTGCTGTTTCCATCCAGCTTAAAAACGTTAACTTACATCTCTCTCCTGTTTCTGAACATCCAGATAGCGAACTATCACCACAAGCCTCGTTCACTAGACATTTTCTGACAAACTGCTTTGTGACAAAAAGCAACAAGACGATTCAACAGGAGCACAGGCTGTGCAAACTCAGTGCTTGCCAGCAACCTCCTACAGAGCAGAAACTAAGGTGATCCCAAGGAAAGTTAGAGACCTTGCGAAGTGATGCAAGTGCCACAGCAACTCCACTGGCAGAAAACCTCTTGAGCTTCAGCTGGACTTGGGAAGGGATTTCCTAAAGCCTCCTTCAGACAAACCACCAGAACAGTAAAAAAAAACAGCCAGAAGAAACATACACAAACCAAAGGCCCCTATCCAAACCCTGAAAAGGCAAACAAGATAAAAAAGGAATCTCAAAAAAAAAAAAAAAAAAAAAAAAAAGACCACCCAGGACACAAGACAAGGCAAAAATAACATAACTCCAAGAACCCAGGGCCAACAAACCCACAGCCAGTCCGTAACAGTAACATGCTTTAATCCTAACTTGCCTGAACTCTGACATCCTGTAATCCTGCCATCCCATAGCCCTAGCACACTGCAATGCTAGCATACCATAACCCGAGTTCATTGTAGCCCTAAGATATCACAAACGGAACACAAACTCCCTGGACATCTCCGCCAGAGCCTGCAGGTGGCCCCAGATCTCAGACATCACAACTTTGAAGTGGGAGTGGGACAGAGCCACCAGGACATCACCAGCATCCACCTTCACATCATCCATCACACTCCAAAAAAGTGCCTGGCTTAAACGCTCCATGGGAGAAAGGCACTCGGAGACGCTGAACTGGCCAACCATGGCCACGGGGCTTCAGCTCATCATTTCTGTGTCAGAGCCAGCAGGCAGATGACCATGTCCTCCCTGCGAGACCCCTCAAGGCAGCCGTACCCAGCTCCAGGGGGCTAGATACGGCCTCGGCTCTAGGGGGAGATGCTGCCTGGGACCACGATCTCTCACGGGGGCACTGGGAAACCCTCCTCAGGCCTGGATGCCTGAGAAACATCTCTGCACTGCTCCGTATCTCACAAAACCAGGGGCAGAGGAAGGCTGCTTTGCTGGCCTCCGAGAGAACCAGCTCACCTGGGCTCCTCTGTGGCCACCGGGCGCCTTTGCTGTCAGGCAGCTCTCAGCGCTGCTCTGCAATCGGCTCTCACCTCCCTGAAGAATGCTCTCCAGCGCACGGTACATCTCCACTGGGTCTCCCTGGGGACAAAGATCAAAAGGGAGGGATGGGGTTTGCTTTGCCCCCATTCCCAGGCTGCCACAAGAGAAACCTGCCACCCCCTACATCAGCTGCGGCATGTGGACACCATGCATGAGCTGCAGACGTGGACGGCAGTGGGGCTGTGGGGAGCAGGCAGGCTGTTCTGGGGTGCCCCCAGTGCTGGCAGAAAGCAGAGCTGGAGAGAACAGGGGGAAGCCCAGGGCAGCCAGCAGCTGGTGGTGGGGCCCAGCAGGAAGCAGTGCCACTGGCCCCGGCATGGTCCTGAGCCACCTCCCAATGGGTGAGTCTTTAACCCAGCCTAAAAAGAGGAAAAATTGACCAGAATTCAGCTGTGCTCAAGTTTTTGCAGGCAGCATGTTTTTTTGAGCCACCTGGTGCTGCCGTGCCTGGGGAACACTCCAGAAACAGGGCGGCTGCCTGTACTTGCAGGCAGGCGGTGGAGTGTGTGCAGCAGGAGCGAGTGGTGGTTGGTGCAGCTGTTGAATGGGTTCAGGCTTTAAATGTGTCCAGACTGGTACGCCTGGTTCCTTTTTCCTTGCAGTTTGTATTTAGAGCTTAAATAGTATTCTTTCTAAAAGCAAAAACATCAAGCAAAAAAAACCCAACCCAAAACCAGCCGGGTGAATTTCCCCCTTCCCCCCCCCAGCTGTCCTGTTTTGCCCTTAGTCCTGGCCACTATGCAAGGCAATGCTCATCACCAATATTAGGGCACAGGACTGGGACCAGGACAGGGCTTTGGCAGGCAGCACGTTCCTCGAGGCTCCCGGTAATGCAGTTCCTGGGGAGTGCTCAAGAAACGGGGGCAGTTGCCCAGAATTGCTATTTTTGGTCTCTCCCATCACGCTCTGTCTGGCTCCCTGCCCCCACTTTTTATTTCCTCCCTTTCTCCACTATTTTCTTCTTTCTCTTTCTTTCTCTGTCTCACTCCCTGTCTGTATTTCCTCATTCCTCTCTCTCCTGCAGCCTGTCTCCTCGTTCCTGCCTGTATCCCCTGCTCAGCTGGCTGGGCCTTCTCTCTTCTCGCTGGGCCTCCGTCCTGCTCCCCACCCCCTTCTGCTCCTCCGCCATCTTCATCCTGGAGACCACGGCTGTTCTGTCCTTCTCCCCCTCCTTGTCCTGATCCGCATCCCTCTGTTTCTCAGGCTCTCTGGGCTGTTTCCTGTCCTTCCCTTGCTCTCTGTCCCTGCCTCTCCCTTTCTTTCTCTCTTCCGTGCCTTTCTCCTCTCACCCTTCCCCTCCGTCCCTCTCTCCTGCTCCCTGTTCCACCTCTGTCCACCGCTCTGTCCCCCCTTCTCCTCCTCTTTCTCTTTCTCTCTTTCTCTCTTTCTTCTAACATAGAGAATGAACTGCTAATTGCTTAATGATTGTCTCTCTGTAACTTTACATACCAAAGACTGGTGTTCATCAAGGATTAAGCCTGTCAGAGACTGCTACTTGGGAGTGATGAGCAAGAAGGAACCATGAACAATCACAAAACTTAATTAAATGTTTGATGTATTTACGATCTTGTTAAGAAGGCACAAGTAGAGACCTTGCTTGAATAGATAGGGCCAGAAAAGAGAAGAACTCCTGCCTTTGTTCTCGTCCTTGTAGATAATTTAGCTTAAACTAACCATATGGTTTTACACCACTAATGAGAACTTAGATAATAAGAGCACTAACGAGCACTGATGTATCAAAATATGTAAAAGACCATACTGCGCAGAATCACCTCAGGAGGGTCAAATAGCGGACAAGACTATGGAAGACCACCAGAGACCTTCAATGCACCTGCGTAAAAGACATTTGCATATGCTAATAGCTTCCCAGAAAACTAATGAATACGTATAACATTTCTCGGAAATCTAATGAATACCTATGTAGAACATGCACTTAACCTGCACAATTAGGCCCGACGGCGCGCACGACTTTGGCGGGACTACCCCCCGTGCTGCCCAGCGCTGAATAAACATACCTACTTTACAATCTCACTGACTGTGGAGTCTGTTTTCCGCACGTCAGTTCTTCTTCTCCTCCTCCTCCTCGTCCTTGTCCTCGTCCTCGTCCTCCCCCGGGCAGGCGGCCATAGGGCCTGTGGGGGCCGGGGCCGGGCCGGGGATGGTGTCCCTGCAGGGTCAGGCAGCAGGAAGGAGCGCCCCGGGGCATGCTGGGAGCTGTAGTCCTGGGGCACAGGGCTGCCGGGGGCCCTGGTGGTTCCCGGGCCATGCTGAATCCAGCGATTCACTTTACAAGATGCACAGCACCGTGTGAGCCCGCTGTGTATTCATAAAAACGGCTACAAATAATAAAGCTCTGCAGGGACCGCTGACCCACACAGAGGCTGTGTTTTCTGAAGAGGGAGTCTGCGTGAAACCCGCAAACCCAGGACTGCGACCCCCCTCCCCCTGCCCCTTTTCTCCTTCCCTCAGCCGGGCCCGGCTCCACCTTGGAGCCCCCCCCGGGCAGCCAGCAGGCAGGAGACACCCCCACGCCCGCCCAAGGGCCTCGCTCGCCTCACGGGCAGCCCCAGCCCTCACCTCAGCCGGGCCGCACCTGGAGCAGAGACTGCAGAGACCAACATGGCTGCCCGGCAGCCCCGTGCCCCAGGACTACAGCTCCCAGCATGCCCCGGGAACCACCAGGGCCCCCGGCAGCCCCGTGCCCCAGGACTACAGCTCCCAGCATGCCCCGGGGCGCGCCTTCCTGCTGCCTGACCCTGCAGGGACACCATCCCCGGCCCGGCCCCGGCCCCGCAGGTCCCATGGCCGCCTGCCTGGGGGAGGACGAGGACGAGGACGAGGATGAGGACAAGGAGGAGGGGAAGGACAAAGGGGCAGGACGAAGAAGCCCCGTGGGGCAGGAACCTGTGAGTCAGGTTCCCTTCTGCACTCAGCATGAAAGGCCTTGTGAGATATTGTCCTGACACAAAGAACCCCAAACATTCATGAAATGCAAATCAGACCCATACCCCCAATCCCACATGTAATGAGGTAAGAGAGATTTTACAATAGCCAATATATTTTCAGCCTGTATCTCAAGATAAGATGATAGCTTTTTCACAGACTTTGAGCAATACAAAAACCAGGACTAAAACACCCTACCAAACACCACAAGATCCAAGATAGAAATCACAATTTTTGCTGGGTAACATCAGCACCACCTTTTTTCTTTCCTTCTTGAAAGACTTCCATTCCTCTACCGATTTTATTATTTTCCCGTGAAACAGAAGTGTTCTAGATGCTTGTCTTATAAAAAGGCTTTAGTGAATAACTCTAGTTTTAAAGATTACAACCAAATGATCTTTTTCTTCTTTCCTGCTGAGATTCCTGACTTTTGTAAGCCTCTGGATTTCATCTCTACTGCAGGAGAACAATAAAAAACTTCTTGCTTATGAATTTTTAAAATGTGAAATGCAAGTACAAGATGAATAGAATTTTGAACACACACTATTACACTATGAGCGATTACCCACAAAAAGTAGGGAGCACATACAAATACTTAGGCATTTAAGATGATTGCTAACCCTGTCTCACAAAGCCGTTTTTTTCCTGCTGCTTTATTCCACATTCCCTTGGTTGTAAGTTAGTTCGGTGCATCCTTCTTTGCACTGTAGCTGTTTTCTTCCTTCAGAAATGAAGGGGAAAAACCTATGTATGTTCTTTCTGTTTATCCATCGGTAACATACCTATAGCTCCTCTGCTAATTTTTTTTAAACTTTTTGTGCCTTGAATTCACTTAAAGTGTATATTCCATATAAACCCCATTTTCCCTTTATAAACTATAAATAACTACTATATCAAATCTTGTTGACTGGATATATGGATTTCTGATATTTTGGTTTATGAAACAAAAGCAGCCACCTGAAAACTTCACAGTGTTTCATGTCTAATTGTCTGAGTTATTTAACTGTCACCTCACTTCACTTGCTTCAGGAATGATATGTGAGGATGTACTTATTGATTAAAATGACAATTAAGGTAGGTTACCATCACATATCTGTACGAAACTTTGAACATGCTGTGTTTCTCAGCTTTTACAAATGCTGCTATATTTACATGCAACACAGCTGAAATTTGACCATGAAAAATGTATCCCTCACACATAACAATACAAAGTATTGAGTGAGGCACATTAAAACAAAGATGTGTTCACCTAATTCTAACGTCTTTATAGTTTAAAAATCACCTACTAAAAAGCTATGAATGTTTTGCCTGTGAATACAAGAATTAGCTGCTTTTTTTTCCTCCAAAGAAAGCAACAGGCCTGCCTGCCAGTTTCCTGGCAATTGCAGTTGGTATTTGAACAAGCTTTCTCCTTCTTAATACAAAAGAACAATTAATTTGAAATCTAGAAGTGAGACTAGAGTAAGGGGGTATATACCCACTACAATCTATTGCAAAGCCATCTGCAAGGTTCCACATGAGATGATTGTGTTGTACAGAACTAAAAATAAATAAACAAAAAAGCACACGCAGCATTCACTTCACCTCCAGACTTCTAAGTGAAAAGATGTATGTAACCTGGGATGCAGTGAACTATCTAAGGGAAATCGGGCCTGATAATCAACCTCTTTCATGTTTGTCTTACAAAAGCAAGGCTTATATTTCTATTTGTTTGACAGACCCCAATTAGAATGAGTCCCGATTTTAACATTAGTTCTGCAGAACAAAACTCCAGGTAGTTGGGTGTTTGTATTGCAATTCTCACTCCAGATCAGCCCTCTTCTATTTATTGAGGAGCAGGTGCTGAGAGAGAAAGCAAACTGTATTGCCTTGTTTGGAACAACAACATCGTCCTTAGCAATGACGTACCTTCATGAGTAAATTGACTCATGTGGGTAACTTCTAACTTGGCTGCATAATTATGCAAGCAACTTCATGGGATTAGTGGCATAAGTAAGTGCTCACTAGAGTAACAAAAAGGGCTTCATACATTAACATTGTTTTTCTTTCCCTTCAATGTAAGGCTCCTGTAACTTGTAATGCAACACAACTGCAAGCAAACATCAAGAAAAAAAACCAAAACAAACAAAAAAAACCCAGATATGGGCTAACTTAACAGAGCATGCAGGCAGTAAAACTTCTTACTCAGAATCATCCTGGCAAGACGGCCATTCTGTAGGATGAGCTAGCATGAACTGTCCAAAGAGTAACCGCAGTGTGCACTGTTGCTATCCTAGCAGGAACTCTGCTGCACACAGTGAATTTTTCCTGCTGGAAAATGTCAATTGTATCCCAAAACATTGTGTTTTCATTTTGTTTTTTTCCTTCATGGATGTGTAAGTACTTTACCAAAAAAAATTGTACTCAGTAGTTTATCGTATTTAGTTCACATCCCACATTTCTCATGTCGTTAGAGCTTATGGGACTGTTATTTACTCACAAAAGACTACTGAAGTGATGTTAACCTGTACACTGTAGTGCATTGCTTCTACTTCTGAAGACAAAGTCCAAATAAAAGGCAGGAATGCCCTTCATTGCAGAGGAAAAAATACAGCTGCCACAGTGATTCCTTCTGTTGCCCCTGATGCTGTATATATTAACACCAACATCTGCTGACATTGGCAAAGAGCAACATGGAACTAGACTTACCATCAAGAAATCATGTTTTTGTGTGATAAATAGGCAGCAGCAGCTGTTTTTACAGCTGGGAGATTTCATCTAACTGCGGGACCAGACACAGTCACTTCTTGGACATTCCAGATTGTCTTGAACAGTGCTAGAATGAACAGAGAACAGAAAGAAATGCTGAAATTGCAACTTTTCTTATGGTAAGTTGCAGTAGTATTGGCATTCTTCTGAGTCTTCTTCCATGTGCTGCCCAATTCTTTTTTTGTGTGCTGTACTATGAGAATGTCTTCAAGGCACCTTGATAAAGGACATGCTCAGGACTACACTTCTCTTAGATTCTGTGCTTGACTGCTTCCTCTGTGTTCCCGACCAGTTAAGTTCTCAAGGTTATACCCCAGCTTCATCCCGCTGGCCCAGAATAGGAGAACCACAAATTACAGTAACTTTTCTGGGTATGACGGGAACAGGCAGCCCCACACTCACCGTGCAGCTCATCTCCACACATTTTCTTGACACGCTTTTCTGACTGCAGCACCATGAGCGCTTGGAAAGCCTCTCCTGCTTGTTTTGCCTGCCAACAAACCACTTCAAAGACTTCAGGCCTCTGTTGTCTGCTCACATGCTACCCCACGGGATGGCCACGTGCTTGTACCTGTAATGCACTCACAGAAGAGGATCGAGAGGGCTGTGAAAGTGGTACCAGCTGCAGGTGAAATGACTTATGTAAGGGATTTTTCTATTTGGAGAAGATCATAAAACAATAATATTTTGGGCTACCAATAAAAAGACAGTTTTGTGATAAAATAGGAAGTTTTAGGCTCCCTTCCTCCCTCCAAACAGTGAGCAGCAGCCTCTAGACAGGAGCATGGAATAGTCCTGACCAGAGTCAGCATTGCATCACATGGACCTGGTCTAAAATAGCTCTAACAAAATCCCAGCCTCAGAGGAGAAAGCAGCAGCAGCAGCAGAGATAAATCCTGTGATTATAACCAGAGTGAGGTTGTAAAGTCATTATCTCTCTTCAGTAAAGTGACCATTAAGACTACGGCTTCAATTTCTGTCCTGGGGCCTTTTCAAGCTGGTTAGGTCATTGTTTTAGAAGTTTGAGGTTTATTCAGGAAGAGATCAATTCACGAATGGATCATATATTTTAGCTGATCAAGAGAATAAATGGCACATGGCTATGTCTGTTAGTGTGTGAGCCCATGTCCGTAGAAGCCCCGTCGACAGCTTCACCAAGATTACCTTCTCACAAGGCCATTCTTCAATGACCTTCAGACGGTTCAAAATACACAGCCTATCTTAATGCCACTATCCAGGAGAGGATGTTTGTCCCAGCTAGTGTTGCATGGTCTGAGAGCTGTCTTTCTCAGGGACGAATCGTCTAGGGTGAAAGTGGTTTTCGTCTTAATGAGGGCAGAGCAAAAGTGTGATGCTGCACAGACTCTCCCTCTCGTGGGGAGGGAGGTCCATATTGGTGTCTGGGTCCAGACCATGACATTCCCTTCCTCTTGCAGTGTGAAGTGTTGAGGCACATAGAGCAATGCAGAAAGCACAAAACACCAAGTTACCGTTACCAAGTTGGAAACTGTATCTGCACCCTATCAGCATGGTCATCTTCTTTCTCACTGTCCCATGCCAAGAGAGAGCCTCCCCAATTTGACCACTGCTTTGGCTAGAGAAAACCCACACAATTCTAATCCTCATCGCAGTGGCACAGGGAGATGTGCATGAAGGGCGGGAATGGAAAGGGTGCTACATAGACAAGCAAGGGGAATCCAGGGATAGCCACACACTTGGGACTAAGACACAGTGGCTTAGGGAAATGCACAGTTCTGGGGCATGAAGGTCCTAGCAAGAAAGACCGCAGAAGTCCCAAGCCCTTCCCCTCTGCTCTGTCGAGCCCTGGGCTCCCCAGTGCCAGGCAGAGACGGCCACATTGGAAAGAACTCTCCCCCCAGTGCCCCTCCCACTTTCCGTTGGGCTTAGAATGTTGGTCGTTGGGCTTAGAATGTTGGTCGCTGGGCTCGGAATGTTCGTCAGTTGGAGCCCACGGCCGCCAGAGACAGCAGCACGGAGCTGTGCTGGCACGCAGGAGCGCTGGGAGGAGGCAGGATCTGACCGAGCGGCACCGAACCGGCACCGGCACCTCGCCTCCCATCCCCGCTGTCGCCGACTGGCCCGCGTCCTCGGTCCACGGCGAGGGTCCTCCTCTCCCGGGCAGGATGGGCCAGGCCAACTGCTGCTGCGGCTCCAGGTGAGCTCTCCCTGTGCCTCGGGGGCACGGCCGGGACCCGCGGTGGCAGCGGCCTTTCTCATGCCCGCCGCTCTCTGCTCTGCAGGGAGGCTCTCGCCGACGCCGAGGCGGTGCTGAGCGCAGACGTGCGGCTCACCCGGGGCCGCAAGAGGAGCGAGAGACGCCTTCTCCTCCTCCAGGAGGAACTGGTGATCGCCAAGTTGCAGTAAGACCCTCAGAGCCCAGCTGCCTTTCCCCCAGCCCTGGCCCTGGCCCCAGCCCCGGGACACCCCGGCACCAGCCCCAGGCCCCGGCACCTTGGTGCTGGATGCGCCCATCGATGTCTGTCCCAAGGGCAGGTGGGGGACAGGGCTCTGCCCGGGGGGACCCCGAGGAGGACACCCCCAGCTCACCGCCTGCCTCTCCTCTCTGCTCTCTGCAGACGCGGCACCAGCCTGCGCCCACAGCTCCGCCTGGCCCTGGACCAGCTGTGGGTGCTGAGCAGCAGAAAGGAGGCAGCAGGGGAGGAAAAAGAGGAGGAGGAAGGCGGCGACGAGGACATCCTCATCCTCGTCTGGCCCACCGGCTCATGCGTTGTCGCCTTTGGGTGAGTCGTGGTGCCACATCCCATGGCTGGGTGGGAGAGGTTCCCAACCGTGCCCAGAAGAGAAGGGCAAAAGTCCTGCTCTGGCAGGACACAGGGAGCCAGGGCTTGGGCAGAGTCCCTGTCCTGCCCCACGGGGCTTCTTCGTCCTGCCCCTGTGTCCTTCCCCACAGCGCAGGGCTACACACAAACACGCCTCTGCCCACGGGCTTTGAAGCAGCGGGGCCTGACGCTGGTTCTCCTCTCTTTCTGCAGCTCCCAGGCGCTGAAGGAGCTGTGGGTGGGCACGCTGCTGGGGTAAGCCAAAGGGGGATGCTCCAGGCGCAGCCTGATGGGAGAACACAGCTCCCCAGCTGGGGAGAGGTGCCCTCGCAGCTGCCAGGAGCTCTCGGGGAGAGCTGCCTGACAGGAGAGAAGGGGCAGCTCGGGGCTCAGCCAGCTCTCTCCCTGTCCCTTCCTGGTCCGCAGGACACCAGAAGGAGCAAAGCAAGCCCGGGTGACCCATCTCCCCTCCCTCAAACCCCTGGAGAAGCAGCTGAGCCGCCGCCACGCCGTGAGTGTCTCCCCGATCTGGGCTCTGTCCCCGAGCCCTGGTCCTCCAGCCGAGCGAGCGGCAGAGGCATCGCTACTCACCTTCCTCCGCTCCTTCTCTCTTGCCCAGTGGAGGACATTCAGCGCCGGGAGCCTGGAGAGGCTGATCGAGGGCCAGACAGAGGTGAGAACGGCTGCCTTTCGCCCACCTCTGGCTGTGCCGGCACGTGCGGCAAGTGGGGAGAGGTTGTGGGGAGGGTCTCATGGTGCCACTCGGGGAGTGGAGAGGGTTGGGGAGCCACCAGGAATGCCAGCACATCCTCACTGGTGGCACTGGGGGGAATCCTGCCATGCAGGGCAGAGAGCCCCACAGGGCACAGGGTCCCAGCTCTGCTGCGCTCAGGCTGCTGGTGCCGGGCGGCAGCTTGCCGGTGGCCCTTTCTGCTGCGGGGATGCTCTCTAAGCGCAATCTCATTTTTGCAGGATCATCCCAAGCAAGGGCCACCGAGAGCCCCGTCTGGGAACAAGGGAGGTGGACTTTGCCGCTCACCAGGTGAGTTTTGGAAAGGAAGGCAACCTCCTGCAAATGGTTGAGCTGTGCTCACTTGTCCCTTGAGTGTCGCCATGCAGGTGCGGCACCCCAAGGCAGGACATCACCTGGACGAGCACAGACACCCGCTGGGCAGCGGCCGCTGGACGTGGTTCTGCGGGGACACGGAGCCTCTGCTGCTGCCCACGGCTTGGAGGAGGGCAGGGCGAGGGCTGGGACAGGCTGTCCCGGTGGCACGCTGGCTCTCAGGAGCCTGCGAGATGGAGCCGCTGAGCTGGAGCCGCGGTTCCAGCTGCTGGCTCCCTGCCCGTCCTCACTGCTCAGCACCGCGCTGCAGGCAGGGCAGGCTCCGGGAGCAGTGGCCTGGCAGTCTCCATTGACGGGATCTTGCTCTGTTTTCCTTTGCAGCAGGAGGAAACAGCAGGAGGAGCAGGAGGAGGATGGGGCTGCCCTGGCCCTTTGCTCTGCGGAGGACCCCGGCCGCTGCCCAGGCGCCAGGGCAGGCGGGCTCCGGCTGTAGCAGGGCGCTTTTTGGACAGCCCCTGGCAGCCCTCTGCGGGGAGGACGGCTCCCTGCCCTGGCCCATCCAGGTAAGCCAGCCTGGGCAGGGGGTCCCCAGCCCTCCCTCCCGCTGCTCCAGAGGGGACGTGGCTGTCCCCAGGAGCTCCGGGGATGGGGGATTGGGCTCTTCACCCCCAGACGATGCTTTGGGGGGCAAGGAGCAGGATCTGGGGCAGCGCTTTGGTCACTGCTGTTGGAAGGCAGCTTCTCAGCCAAGCAACTGTCCTCCTGCCCCTCCTGCAGGAGCTGCTGGCTGTCCTGCACCGGGAAGGACCATCGACGGAAGGGATATTCCGAAGAGCTGCCAGCGGAACGGAATTTCGGGAGCTGCGAGAGGCCATGGACCACGGCGCCGACGTCGACCTGGGCAGCCAGCCTGCGCTGCTGCTGGCCGTCATCTTGAAGGTGAGCGCTTCTGACCTGCAGCTGGAAGAGCTCCTGGCTGGCCTGGAGTGTTCAGAGGCTCACCTGGAGCCCCTGGCATTGCAGGACTTCCTCCGAAGCATCCCCGCCAAGCTCCTCGTGACGGACCTCTACGAGGACTGGATGGCGGCGATGCAGAAGAGCGGCAAGGAGGAGAAGATTGAAGAGCTGAAAGCGTAAGTGTGGGCAGCAGCCTGCCTGTTGAGGAGGGACTGGTAGAGGCCTGGGACTTGCCTGCAAAGGGACGGTCTCCTTAAAAAGCTGTGTCTTCTGACAGCTTGCTTTTGCTGCGGTGGGCTTAGATTTCGGGGGAAAGGGCATGGACAGGGAGCCTTCCCTTGCCTGGGCTTGGGGGAAATCAGGAGCTGGGAAGGAACGCCGTGCTTCCTTCCTGAGGCACGGGAGCACTGACCGCTGGCTGAGAGCACCTGGAAATCTGTGCAACTCACCCACTGGCTCCCACCTGCCTTGGGCAAGCTTCGGGGATGGCTGTGGGCAACATCTGCTCTATTAACGTTGAGTTCCTGTTCCCTCAGGGTGGCCGAGAAGTTGCCTGGAGCCAACCTCCTCCTCCTCAAGCAGCTGCTGGCCCTCCTCCAGAACATCGGCCACAACGCCTCCACCAGCAGAATGACCACCAGCAACCTGGCCATCTGCCTTGGGCCAAACCTCCTGAGCCCACCTAATGAGGACCTGCTCCCGCTCCAGGCCATGCTGGCGGTGACTGAGAAGGTACGCTGGATCGAGCAGCCGGCTGCAGCCTTGCCAGCCCATCAGAACTTGGCTGCTCAGAGGTCCCTGGCTGCCTCCTCTCCCCAACAAATGCTGGTGGGGTGGCTGCCTGCAAGAGCAGCCCCACAGCAACAGCCGTCTGCACAGAGGCAAGGGTCAGCAGTGGGAAAGGCTGTGCGATACGTTTTCAGGCACCTGGGTTGAGACCAAGGCTTTGATGTGTGCAGGTGAACGTGCTGCTGCTGTTTATGATTGAAAACTTCAGTGACATCTTTGGGGAGGAGATGGATGGCCGCTCCTGTCCGTCAGCCAGGGAGTCACCAGCACCCACGGACAGAGCCACAGGTATGAGGAGGAACCGAGGGCTGTCACATGGTGGGGACTTGTGTTCCTGTTCCATACTGTGCTCCTGGTGGACACCTGTGCAAATGGAGGGAGCTGCGAGCACTCAAGGCTTGACAGCAGTGCTTTCCTATTGTTAGGCTTCCCACGTGACCAGAGTGATGGTATTCATACAGTAAACATCACTGCTGACGTTCAGCATCTGCCCTTCTACGTGCACTTGCATCAGGGAGATGCTTTGCGAATGCTGCTCCTACCTCAGCATCATTTCTAGCAGGGCTGGGCATTGAGTTCTGTCTTTTAAGCCCTGCTTCTCCCATCACCTCTGTTTGGACACTGTCTATCGGGGCAGGAACACTTTGCTCTGCAAGATGAGCTGAAGCTCTGAGTTCAGAAACCTGCTGACAGAGATGTCCTTTTGCAAATCGTTTCCATTCAATGGAGGAGACGTGACAGAGAACAGGGCATCAGAGGGCCAAGAAGACAGCTGGTGTAAGGCTTTGGCTGGGTTTTGCTTTACCTGTTGTCCACTTCCAAGAAGTTACATCGCTGCACGTGCTTTTGCTTTCCAGAGCTGCCTTTGGAAGACCAAAGTGGCCCTGCAGGTGAAGCAGACACAGAGGACCAGTCAAAAGCCTTCCTGGACACACCACCGTCTCTGCTTGTCCTCCCCAAAGAAGCAGGTGTAGATATGGCAGTGGAATCGGAAACAGGAGAGGTATGTCAGGTCGACAAACGCTGTGACGTTTCTCATGTATGAGAGTAGTTTCTGACAGGTCCAAGTAGCTGCTGTGCCTCTTCCAGGCATTAGATCTCTTGGGTGGTGGGGGGGGGGGGGTTCACTCTAGAACAATGCATAAGAAGAACCAGAAAGGTTGTTTCAAATCTGCATTAGGCATGTACTTAATCAAACTAAATACCTACTAGAAGACAAATACAAAAAGGCAGATTTCAAAAGAAAAGGCTCCCACCTCAGAAGTTGGTATTGCTGCCAAATGAATAGCAGCAGAACTATGTCTTGGGAGGGCCAAGAAACCCCAGCAGAAAGAAATTGGCAAGCCTTTTCTTGCTCTCCTTTCCCAGCATTTCTCTGAGCTCTATCCTACCCTCAGAGGCCCCTCAGTCTGTGGTGCCCCAGCCTGCAAGGAGCAGCCCGTCAGCTCCTTCTGCACATCAGGATGCCAGGGCTCGAATGTGCGGCGGCTGCTGCAGCCCCTGTGAGCCCCGAGCGGGATTGCAGGCTCCCAGCTGAATGGCCCTCACAAATTAACTGTGTCATACACCCGTGTGAAAACTGTGTTTGAAAGCAAGCTTTGAAGAAAGGACGTCATTCTTGCTACAGTCTAAAATCCTCTGAAAGGGACAGCAAGGTCGTCAGTCTGCAGCTCTGTGAAAATTAAGGCTAAGTGCAGTGCAGGTTTGCCATCGCACTTTGTGAGACAATCCTCTTTGTTAGAATTTGCTCAGCTGAGCAGTCATGGGTGTAGTTGTCAACTTCAGAGGAGTTTGGCTAAGATCCTACTTCATCAGAGCTTCAGGAAGTCTGTTTTGGGACAGGGGACTGTGCAAAACGTGGATAATGCAAACCAACCAAAGGGATCTTATTTTAAGAGCTAAGTTAGCAATTTGGAAAAAAGTACCTGACTACTCCAGGCGTCTTGCTACCTGTTAAGTTCAACATTTCTGGTTCAGGTGCCTGTACCTTTGCCTCCAATAACCCCAGAGAGCACAGCAGAATTCCTGGTATGTCCAGAAGAACTGAAAAGTGTTTCAGAGGAAAAAAGGTAAAATGAGCTTTCTTTGGTTAAAGTAAGAACTGACTCCAGTGGATCGTGGCTTTACCTGTCTAATCACACTGTGGAATATAAAGGCTTGCAGGGTCTTCCAAGGAAAATGAAAACCGAAGAAACAGAAAGAGAAAACAGGCCTGTGGAGAGGAGAGTGAAAGCATACCAGAAGAGAAAAGGAGGAGGAGAGAAAAAGAGCTTTTGGTTATCAACAACTGAAAAAATCCAGGAAGGTCAAGAATCCTAGGTGTTTGTTTGGCCCTTCTGTCCACCTTTCAAAACTCTGAAGACTGGTCTAAGTATATGAACTATTTCTATGATACACAAAGATGGCCCCAGAAAGGAAGCATGCACCTGCCTTCTGGAAAAAAAGTATGTCAGGAGGAGAATGCCGTTCCCAATTTTGCAGTTTTTGTTTTTGTATTTATTGAAGTTCTGTTTGCTCAAGGGTAAGCGGACACCCTGGCAAGGTCATGAAAGTCCCAATTCTGACCTATTTAACCTGCTACCTAAATAAAGACGCAAATGAAGTCTCACTTTTTTGTCTATGTCAGTTGGCAATCCTCACACTGCCTTGTATTATCTGAATCCCAAATACACAGCAAGGATTTGTTCCAAGTCGCTTTAGACTCTAAGATATTGGCACTTTTTTAAAAGGCCAAATTTCACCTGAGGTAAGTTAGAAGGGAAAAAAAATTCAAAAAAGGGAAGACAAATACATCTGGTCACTATACAGAAGGGCTCTAGCCTGGTGCCTTCATATTTTTTTTCCACGCACAGCCCACTAGATAGCAAAGCCGTCTGGGATGTCTTAGGTGCAAACTGGTAAAACCAGACAGCTCGGCATGGTGTTTTGCAGAAAGAGTGACTTCAGTCCTGGAAGCAACACAGTACCAGGCAGCTATGTTGCTCTGCCCAAGGGAGCGTGTTTTGCCTGCAAACTTGGGTTGCTTGGAAGGGACAAGGAGGGATGATGCTGTGCAGAGTTTGGAAATAACTCTATTGTAGCTATCCGGGGGCTCCCTGTCGAGCCCTGTTGCGTAGCAAAGGGGCTCTGTAAACCTCTGTAAACTTACAGGTCTCTAAGCAGGCTATTACCCACGTTGGTAAGGCGCCAAAGCAATCTCATAGTCAATGCCAGTGCTAGTTCTCTCCTCTGGGCTATAAACAATTCCTTTACAACTGTATTTCCTGAAGAAAGGGGAGCAAAATCATGCCTATTCTTGCCTTTATGGTTTTGTCAGTGCTTTCTGACTCTATCATTGTAGGTGCTGATATTCTGTTACTGATTGGATTTCCTGGCTGAGCCACTGGGCCTCCTGGGATCCTGCAGTTGATGTCCACAACAAAATTATATTTTTTTATTCTTATGACTGTGTCTGCCAGTCTCTGGCAGTTTAATATTTTGCCAACTCTTGCTATGATTTGTCCACCATAGCGAACAGCTCCAACATACTTCTGTTCCAAGAGATCCTAATTTTATACAAGAAGTTAAACTCATTTGTTGCAAGTTTTGACACTTGTTTATAGCTTCACAAAGCTGCAAGCCATTTCTCCTGCATACTCCGAGAGACAACAGGTAAGTTCACACTGTTACAGTTCAGGGAGTTGCCTTCAGCCATCAGGGTGGTGTATGAGCCTCCACTGTGAATGCGTCTCTCCGACTCATGCGGTCAGCTTGCCTCCAGCCGGGTAGAAATTTATCACTCCAGCCTTTTCTACCCTCACCACTTGGGAGGAGGAATGAATGGAAATCAGCTCCTGAACCCCCCAAATTGATAGCACAACCCAAACCAAACAAACCAACCAATCAAATCCAACCAGGCAAGAAAACCCCCAAACCCCATGACCTTCACTGAAGTAACACCAGCTACACCTTCCATTCCTACCACACAAACTCATACTAATAAAAGCCTGCAGGCACCTGCGGGCAAGTTAAAGCACCTTGTTCCTGACACCAGCATTCAGAGAAAGCCACTTTTTTTCCACCTTGAAGCTGGGTCGGTAGCCCGAGAGCAGTGACAAGCCACAGGCGCTGGCAGCCCGTACAGCACAGATATTAACTCATTTTCCCTCAAACTTCTTTTATCTTCTTCCACGTACGCTTCGTATGCTCTTGCCTCACAATGATGTATTTGGCCTGCTCTTGTCCCTGAACTGTTATTTTCTTGCTTCCTGGAGATTTTAGACAATCTGTGGGATGGATCCGGGGTTTTGTTCTGATTTATCTTTAGGATTTTATAAACACAGTGCACCCTTACACTCTATCTCTAACACATACATACCAAAAGGAAGGACTGACCTGACACTGCAGTAATAGATAAAACAGACTCCTCTCTCTCCAGCTGAGAGAAAGCAGCTTGGCTATTTGGCCTGACTAAACTAAAGAAACTCAAAATTGTCAAAAAATAACAGTGTTGACTCTTCCAAGAATTTGCTCAATCAGTGCCAACTAAGTTGTTAGAAAAAGAATGTTGGAGGCTGACTTCTATTCAATTTCTACAGCCCTGTTCAGCCAGAAATCAAAAGGGTGTCTGTCCACCTGAGCCTTTAATTGTTTTTAATTCTGATAAGGAATTATGGTTTCCTCCAAAAAAGTTCCTTTTTCACAGTCCTCTTTTTGATCAGGTACTGGAGTTTTATTTTAAATAGTTTTACTGCAAGCACAGATCCCCTTTGTTAAAGCCAATTCAAATTAGGCCATTTAAAAATTAAGGACCACTTGTATTCTCCACAACTCTCTGTCCATACTTACTTCTTTATAAATCGGCTGTTGCAGAAGTTAAGTGCTACGGCCTCGTTTAACAGCTTACAAGTTAGTAATACATCGAATTTCTGTACAACACTCGCAGTTCCCAGCCTGGTCTGCCACCTGCTGAGCAAAGTGTACTGGTCCTCGCTGGATGACCTTTTGGAGTGGAGAGAGGAAATAGCAAAAAATCCCATTCAGTTTATCTGAAGAGAATTTTTTAAAAGACATTCTAAAGTTACAGTTCCTTACCAGTGGTGGGTATTGATTGTCCTTGGGGGCCCAGATGACTTGCTAATGCTGTTGCCTTCACACAGGAACCTCATAGCCCTTCTGAATAAACGCAGACAGTTGGAAAATAAGCTGTACTGAAATATAAGAATCGCTGCATATGTTGAAATAAAGCTTACCTTCTCTTCCAACGAACTGCTGGTGAACAGAGAGGAAGATGTAGAAGGGTCATGCAGCCGTCACCAGAGCAGCAGGAGGTGTAACACTCATGAGTGGTGGTGGAGGCGGTGGCAGTAGTGGCTGCTGCTGCTGTTGCTGCCGAATCTGCTGACGCAGCCTTTTGGTGTAGCCAGTTCCATTTCTTAAATTGTTCACAGCCTAGAGGCAGAAAAACATTTACAAAAAGGGCAAGATGAAACTTCAGCAGATCTACAAACAAAAGCCTTCACAGAGGAAAATTACTTGTGTATTCCTGTAAATGCTATCAGTCCTAAAAGAAACCAACAGACAGATATATGAAACCAACATGCACATCACATGAAACACTCATACTAATGACTGGTAACTCAGAGTAACTGTATGTCATGTACTTCAGTGTTAACGCCGAATTTGAAAGCGAGGCAATCATGTCAAACAAAAGCGTGACCTGAATTTGCCAGGTTGTCTCTAAAGAGTTGTAAGCTTCTGTGACAGCAACAGATAATGTATTTGGAAAGTAAATTTAGCCTTATTCAATTACGCCTTGCTTAAGGAGATGTAAATTAGTATCTTCTTCCCTTTCAGCTTTCTACAAATAGCCTTTTCTTACAAGCACTTTATGTAAATGTCATCACGTTACCTCGCGTAGGCACTTGTTGGCAATTAAAGCATCAGGCGAAACATCCATCTGATGCCACGCTGGGCATGTATGTTCCTCAGATTCCAGCAATGCTGTTCTAATACCTCTGTATAATTAGAATAATCAAAATAGTATTTAGCCAAACTAAGGAAGTTTTGGGGGTTCTCATCAATTATAAAAGCACACATATGATTAATGGGTGAATATGGTCTTGAATTGAGAGCATGAAGCTAGAAATGTTCAACAGTGTAAAAAATCTCTAGTATGTAGCAAATAACTATACAGTTTTGATATTTCACTATTGTAACATCTGAAGATGTAGCATAGGCTGTGTCTTGATGTTTCAACTAGTCTCTTTCCCACCATCTAGTACAGTGAGAAGTCCCCAACCTCAAGGTTAATGAATAAAACACGTCTCAAAAAAACATTAGTAGGTTCGAGTTCTGAAGGTTTTAACCAACTCTCCCGTGGAGAAGAATGTGGATTAAATGCCTAACTATCCCTTTGTTGCAGACCACCAAAAGTCCCCAGAGTTGGCTATATAATTTTCTATGAGAGAAAGGGCTGTGGACAAACTAAACGCATTCAATACCTAACACTGTAATCACCTGCACAGTTAGCCACTCTTCTCATACTCGTCCTTCTGCATGTAAAGAAGATTTAACTAGACACGTAAAAAAGGGGGAAAAGCTTCCTGGCTTTCTTTTGCCCTTTATATGAGAAGAGCGCTTTCGTATTCAATTCGTATTAAATATTAAATAGAACTGGTAACAAAGTTATTTTGTTATCTCCTCCTTCTGCTTTCAGAAGTGTAGGGGTCAGCGTTCGGAAGATCTCGCGATGTCACGGAAAGTTAAGAGGGTTAGTCGCAGCCTTGTGATGTACCTGTAACCCAACCTCCCCTTGTTAGTATAAAAGGAATTAACTGCGCAATAAAAGGCGGAAGTTGGCGCTCACACTGCGTGTGTTATCTGTCTCTTTCCCTGGTCCGGGCCGACCAGTGATCTAAGCGTGGCACCTTGATACGTAGCGAATGCTACACAGAAGATCAGATGTGATGTTTTGAATCAACAAATATGGGAGTAACACTTACATTCATCACAATAACTGTTTCCACAGCAGGGAATAACAGCTGCATCAGTCATTAGATCCTTACAAACAGAGACATCACAACTCGTCCGGAACAGGATCATCATCATCTCAGGAGGAGGACGGTTCCTCTGGTAAAAAGGGAGGCTTTTCCTTCTTTTCTCTAGCAGAAGCTTCCCTGGAGGAAGGGCGGGGAAGAAAAAAGAAACAAGTTAAAGATGGGCAAAGGAAAACTTTTCCAAGCTTTGGATTTTACCAAAGGAAGAGAAGAGATGGAATTCTTCTCACTCCACATTAGCCTTCTAAAACACAGGTGCTTAGTTTAAACTACTTTTCTACAGCCACAACACTAGAAAGGGAGGGGGGAACACTTTTCTTTCTGCAGAACTCTCCCATTCATTGGATCAACTAAGAAAGAAGCTCAGACTAGGAAAATTTTTTTTTGACAGCTAGAAATCAGGCAAAATGAATCCCACCTCTCCTTTGCCAGAGGATAAATGTAAATTGCAGGCACAGGATAAAGGTAGTCTCCGAGTAATTACATTTTCTAAAAGGAAGACGTCTATGTTACAGCTTCTACAAAAGGAGATCCATGACGGAAAACCAAAAGTGCTACCAAGTGCATTTTAAAACAGCCACTCTTGTCAGCTGTCCTGGTTTCAGCTGGGATAGAATTAACTGTCTTCCTAGTAGCTGGTACAGTGCTATGTTTTGAGTTCAGTATGTGAAGAATGCTGATAACACTGATGTTTTCAGTTGTTGCTCAGTAGTGTTTAGACTATAGTCAAGGATTTTTCAGCTTCTCATGCCCAGCCAGGGCACCTGACCCAAACTGGCCAACGGTGTATTCCATACCATGTGACGTCCCATCTAGTTTAGGAACTGGGAAGGGGGGGGGGCAGGGATTTTCGCCGCTCGGGGACTGGCTGGGTGTCGGTCGGCGGGTGGTGAGCAATTGCCCTGCGCATCATTTGTACATTTCAATCCTTTTATTACTACTGCTGTCATTTTATTAGTGTTATCATTATCATTATTAGTTTCTTCTTTTCTGTTCTATTAAACCGTTCTTATCTCAACCCAGGAGTTTTACTTCTTTTCCTGATTTTCTCCCCCATCCCACTGGGTGGGGGGGGGCAGTGAGTGAGCGGCTGCGTGGTGCTTAGTTGCTGGCTGGGGTTAAACCACGACATCAGCACACGGTAGTATTTTCTCAGTTTATAGCAACAGGAAAACGTTAGTCTGTTTCACACATGGGACTTAATAAAAGTCAGAGGGGGAGGAAATCTCAGGCCAACAGCTACCTGTTGAATTTGGCAAGAAGCCTTTGAAACAGAAAACAGAAGCAAAATGAGCTTTCAAGGAGAATGACTCCCCTGTAAACACTACTGAAGTGTTTTGCAGAAACGCAGATTCTTAGCATACCGCAAGTTTAGCCAACTTCCAGGGGCATGAGCAGTAGGACCACCCTCTTTTAATATTAGAAAGTACTACAGGTTTTCAGGTTAAGGTACAATGACAGTGCTTCCTCCCTTGGAATGACAGATGCTGGCCAACTGGGTTGCATTGCCACTCAGATTTATGCGTGCTTTCTCTCCTTCACTTTTTGGTCAGTCCACTTAGTTCCATACCTAGGCATTAATAGGTGGTGTTGCATATTTTCCAGATCTTGTCAGCATAGCACCCTTTGTATTGGGATCCTTCACCTTTGTCATGAAACTCTGTGGAATTCCTGTGCTCTTCTTAACTCTGGGAACAGACTCAAATTTTTTGTCCTGTTCAAGAAAAGAGAGGCAGACGTACCTCAAGACCCACACTTAAAATGACATTTCCCTGATGATTTTAAGCAGCAAAAGCCTTTAATCCTCTCCTTTTACCTAGCGTAAGGGTTGCTCAACTGAAATACTTATTTTCCTACATGAATATAGCCAGGATGTTTCAAAGGCTTGAGCGGGGTTTTGAACTCCAGCAACATTCTTTGGCTTAACTTCAGGTTCCTTAAGGCTGACATATCCCTTAGCTCACCATCCACTCAGAGAAGAGACAAACCCGCTGCTCCTCCTCCAAAGCACAATTCAGAGCGAGAGCTTAATCTTGTGCTCTGAATCAGTCACTGGAGAAACCTACACTCACCGTCTATAGGTGAAGGTTGAATTCATACCTCACGCGTATACCTTCAGTGACTAACGTGAAATGGTATCAATACTCAACCAGGGACTTAGTGTAATTACAACACGCAAATATGCAATAGATGGGGTCAAGAGAAATGCCTTGGTTTGATACAAAATAATAAAAACAGTGAACTGTCATTAAAAAGAGTGGAAAACAGAAAAAATTCCAGTAATACTGAAGTATATGAAAATACGCATGAAAGTTCATAGAGAAAGATCTATGGACATACTTAATGTCTAAGACCTAGAAAGAAGATTCCACCTTTATAATTCCAGCTTCCCCTTGAATTTGGAAGGGCTTTGCAACATTGCCATATAACCTCTGCCTTTCACCCCAAGCAAAACAATTCTTAATATGAGTGTTCATGTATTCGTTGCGTAACTGCCCAGGTAAAATAATTAACACCTAGAGTAACACCAGAAGTCCCCCACAATCATACCCCATTTTTCGAGCAGTTCTTTATGTAGTGGCCAGGTCTTCCGCAACAAAAGCAAGTATATGATGGTGGAGGTGGACCCAAGGGTTTCTTCATGTAACTAAAAGGTTTGAGGGGGAAAAAAGAAAAAGGTAGGCACGTGTCTCTCTTGTTAAAACACACATCTCTGCAATTTTCCCATAATCTTCAAAGAACAGATTGGACATGATCAACACTTACTTGACCGGATCGTATTCATGGCAGGACTGTACCATCAAAGCTTTTAGTTCATCTTCTCGGAAGCACTGGCTTCAGCCAGACTGGCAGTCTGTTTCACAGGTAATTTACTTGACACGCACATTGGAAACACATTTAAGCCCACACAGCCAAAGACAACACCACTCACCCCATCCTGTAAAGAGCAGCACAGCGCTAGCTGAGGTTGCATGAAAACAGCGGCTTACATAAAATATAGCTGTACTGAAGATGTTCTGGGGAGTCCTTACGCCATTACAGGCTTTATACGTGCCTGTTAACCTACGTGAAAAGAGCATCCTAGGGCACTCAAAACCTTAGGCTCTCTTTGAGCCTTCCACGAAGACTTGTGTAACTAATCCAATTTTCTCCCAAGTGGACTGAGGCCATGTGCAGCAAAAATTACACTATCCAGTATTTTTAAGCTGATTTTTAAGCTCCAGGCTAGTTGAAGGAGGAGACATCCACTGTACGCTTAATCGAGAAAGATGTATGCAAGGTTCATTATTTAATTCAATTTTGCAGCATTCAAAGACACACAACTTAAGATTTGGGGAAGTTGCTTTTGCTTGCTGAAATTCAGCTTCCGATACAGAAGCACGGTTTAACCTTCAGGTGCACAACCTCTCTTAAATCCTCCACAGAGCTGACGGGGATAGGCACGTCTTGCGTCCCTGAATACCTGGGACTAGGAAAAGGCCTTCTCAGAACGTGTCTTCCCGGCCTCAAAAAGGATGAGACATCCAGCAACCACCCTTACCATGTGTATTCTAAGAGAAAAAGAAATACTGGCAACACTGTTTATCATGGGGAGGAGGAATACAGCTGGAAAACTGTGAAGAAAACCATGGAACAGCAACACAGGATTCTGGATGCAATGTGTGTTATTTCATGAAAAACAACTTGAAGTAAAAAATGATGGTTGGTGGGAGTTGTGCATAGTAACATGTAGCTGGAGTAGGGTCAGAATACTTAAACCAGGGAATTAGAAAGATATTTTGAACATTGGCAGATATACTACAGATAGTAATTCAGGAGCAGAGCGCAAAAAAAACAACTCCTAAGGGAAGATTCATAATGGTCTCTTTCATACACACAGCATTTCTTTCTGTGGAGGCGAGAGCAGGCTGAAAACCACAGAAGACAGCCAGAAAGAGCAGAAAATTCAGGGCAGTAAATACACAAACTGCAAAGCATGTTCTAGCTTGACCTCGCACAGGGTCACACGTACCCTCATTTCCCAAGAGCTGGTGTGACGGGTACACTCAACCCCATAACCAAACTAGCCGTAGTTTGGTACAGGCTCCAAAGGAGGTAAAGGAGCCATAGCCAGGCCAAGAACTCCTCTAGTTTCAATCTCTTCTCTGAAAAACCCACAAAGGAGCCGAGTGACCCAGTGAGCACCGCTGCCTATCACCTTGGAACACTCATCAGGCGATTAACACAGGAATAGCGGGTGTTTTTTCCAAGACTCATTTATCAAGGAGCAAAAAAAGTTGTGGGCACAAGGAGTCTCATGCATACCCTTCCCATTGCATGTGATTTGACTAGGAGCCAGCCACTTTATCCCATAAATACGACAGCCTAAGGGAGCCTTCTTTCAGCTCTCCCTCCTAGGCAGCGTGGCTGCATGGCAGTGATCTCCCCTCGAGCTGGGACGCCTCTCAAGGTTGCTCCTCGAGGCATAGAGGCCTGTTCTCAATAGCAGATCTTTGCTAAGTGACTGATAGCATGCTGAATTCATACTAAGGAAACAGTACTAATCCACGTAGCTACTTAATATTAACTATTATAAACTTTGTACAGATAATTCCATTAGACAAACTGTTGTCCAAGTCTGAGACTAAGATTGGACCGAGCCGCACCTAGGCTCCATAAGGAGTTTAGAAAGCAAGGGGGTCCCCTCTGAACCTCACGACTCAACGGGAGGGTCTTCCTTACCCTTTTGCATCTCCGGTCTCTGTGTGAATCCTTCCACCTCGATTCTAACTCAGTTCTCCTTCGTACGTTTCTTCCGTGCAGTAATTAATAAGGCAAACCTTGCCGTCCAACTTACTGAACCTCGGGAAACCACTGTCAAACTTTGTTAAATTCCTCATATTTATTGAACTCTGTCAAATTATTATTTCACCTCAATAAAACACACTGATGCTTCTCTCCTCCTGAGCGAGGTGCTTTCCGCCCCTTGGCAAGAGATTGGCGCAGCCGGCAGGATCCTGAATCTGGACTCATGACAGCCCACAGCACAGCCTGCATGGGGTGAAAGGCATGCATCAGACCTCAGGGCCATCACACCCACAGGGAGGCCTGGGGACAGCAAGGGCACCTGCTGTGTCCCCACCAGAGCACGCCTGCGGAGAGACGGCCTTCGGGAAGGGCCCTTTGCTCCTGAGCTGTTCCCTCAGCAGCACTTGCGAGGTGTGCGTGCAGCTCTGCCGTCCCTCAGTGCTGCTGTGGGGTCTGCGCCTGCTCGGGGAGGGAGGGAGGGAGAGGAGCTGCCCCGCGTTTGCTCTGGGTCGGCAAATCTTTCCCAAAAGGCGGGTCTGCCTGTGCTGCCAGCCACAGCCCTGGGCAGGAGGAGCTGCGTGACAGGAGCCCAAACCCCTCACAATCCCCCCGTCCCCTCACAGACCCCAAACCCATCAAATCTCCTCACGGATCCCCCCAGACTCCTCAGAGACCCCAACATCTTCTCACAAATACACTCACAGACACCCCAAACCCCTCACAGGCCCCCCCCAAACCCCTCAAATACCCTCACGGATCCCCCCAAACACCTCACAGACCCCAACATCCCCTCACAAATCCACTCACAGACCGCCCAAACTGCTCACAAATCCCCCCCATCCCCTCACAGACACCCCCAAACCCCTCAAATCCCCTCACGGATCCCCACAAAACCCTCAGGGACCCCAACATCTCCTCACAAATCCACTCAACACCTCACAAATCCCCTCACAGAACCCCCCCATCCCCTCACAGACCCTGCCAAACCCCTCAGAGACCCCAAAATCTCCTCACAAATCCACTCACGACCCCCACAAACCCTTCAAATCCTCTCGCAGACCCCCCCAAACCCCTCAGAGATCCCAACATCCCCTCACAAATCCACTCGCAGACTGCGCAACCCCCCCAAACCCCTCAAATCCCCTCACAGACCCCGCCAAACCCCTCAGAGACCCCAACACCTCCTCACAAATACACTCACAGACCCCCCATTGCCTCACAGACACCCCCCAAACCCTTCAAATGCCCTCACAGACACCCCCATACCCTTCAGAGGCCCCAACATCCCCTCACAAATCCCCTCCACACCTCACAAATCCCCTCACAACCCCTCCATCCCCTCACAGACCCCCCCCAACCCCTCAGAGACGCCAACATCCCCTCACAAATCCACTCGTGGACCGCCCAAGCCCCTCGCAAATCCCCCCCAAAACCCCTCGCAGACCCCAACATCCCCTCACAAATCCCCTCAACACCTCACAAATCCCCTCACGGACTCCCCCAAACCCCTCAGAGACCCCGCCAAACCCCTCAGAGACCCCAACATCTCCTCACAAATCCCCTCACCACCTCACAACTCCACTCACAGACCCCCCCAAACCCTTCAAATCCCCTCGCAGACCCCGCTAAACACCTCACAGACCCCAACATCCCCTCAACAAATCCAGGCGCGGACTGCCCAAACCCCTCACAAATCCCCCCCCAAACCCCTCACAGACCCCCCCGCCCCCCACCCACCTGCACTGACCGGGCTGCAAGTGCACATTGCCAGCTCATGTCCAGCTTTTCATCCACCAGCGCACCCCCAGCTTACTCGCTGGCAGGGCAGCATGGGCACAGAGTAGGCCTTGGGGCCGTGCAAGCAGCCTTCAGCAATAGCTAAAACATGGGTGTGCTACCAACACTGGTTTGGTCACACATCCAACACTCGGCACCATATGTGCTGCTAGGAAGAAAATTAACTCCATCCCAGCCAAAAGCAGTTATGGCTCAATAGCAGCTTGGTGCTGCTCTGTGTTTTATTTCTGGCTTTGCCTTATGTGGTGTATTTGGCGCGCACGCAATGGAGGGGCTGGGGCTGGTATTGCCCTACACAGTACCCCTGTCCTGTGCACTCCAGGACAAAGCTGGCACAGGGAGCAGAGGTGGGGATGGTGACCTGTTAACGAGCCCCTTTGGTGCCTCTGTGGCTCAGAATTTAGCAGGACAGTCCCACCAGGGAAGCTGGGCTCCCCCAGCCTGTTGGTGGGTCCCATGCCCAGCTCCCTGCCTGCTGACACCGTGGGCATCCAGGTCCCTGTGTGCCCCGATACGAAGTTCGGCCCAGGATTGGTGAATCCCTGGGTCTGCTGCCATTACGACCCGGACAATTGTGCTACTGATCTGTATTTATTGCTGTGCCATTACTCGGACACGAACGGTCGATCCCTGAAGCTGTCCGTCAGGAGTCTGTCATTGTAGCCCAAACCCATACCCTGGTGGGGCTGGCTCAGGCCCTTGCAGGAGGGCCGGCGCGATGGGCTTGGGGCGCGGGCGGGTGGCTTCAATTCCTCTGGGGGCTCGAGGTCTCTGGGCTGGTCCCGCAACAGCCGGCTGGCTGAGTTGGACAGCCATGAGGGCCGGGGTGGAGGCGGGCGGGCCGGGCGGCTGTCCGGGCTGGCGGAGGCCCGTTCCCTGCTGCTCTGTGGCAGGCGGGCCGGTTTTCCAGGCACAGGTGATGGCTCTTGCTGTCGGGTCCAGCTCTCCGGGGTGCTGCAGCGGCTGCTCCGGCTGTCCAGGCCCGAGGAGCAGCTGCTGGTGTCGGACCGGGCTCGCGAAGCTGCGGAGAGGCGCCTGCGGAGAGAGGAGGCTGCTGAGGCCCCACCGCGGCTGTGGGGCCGGGCGGGTGTGAGGGTGCGGGGCAGCACTGGGCGCCTCACGGGGTGCGGATGCCTGGCTGCGCGTGGGAGCTGTGGGCGTGGAGAGCTCCGTGCAGAAAACGGGGCACCCCGCACCCCTCGTCTGGGGCTCTGCTCGCCTGCCCACGGCTCGTCTCCTCTCGGCCCTGACCATCCTGACCTGCCTGCTCTGCACGTGCCTGGAAGGAGACCTGCCCGCGACAGACCGAGGGGACCAAAGCTGGGCACAGCGCTGCAGGGCCAGGAGAGCCTCCTGTTCTCCTTTCTCAGCGTGCCTGGCAGAGACCAGCACTCGGCTCCCCTGCCTGTCCCTGACCAGACAAGGGCACAGCCTCGGCTCTCTGTTCAGCGAGATGCTCTCCATCCTCTCTTCAGAATACGTATCCAAAGAGATACGTACCCCTGCACAGAAAAAAACCCTGCCTGTGCTGAGAACACGCATGCTGGCAGTGCTCACGTGCAGATGGGACAGGCTGACTCTTTCTCCAAAGCAAGGCCGAGAGCTGGGAAGGCTCCTCACCACGGTCTCAGTTGCTGGGACACCCTGGTCGAGGTGAACCTCTGGGATTTACGGCATCACCTAACAGGGTGATTTCTGCTGGCAGGTTCACTGGCAGAAAGATGTCACTATTGCGCTTCTCACTTTCTATGGCAATGTCATCCCTCGTTTTTCTTCCTGACCTTGCTCATCCTACGTCTGTCGCTGGGTCTGCTCTTGTCGAGGCAGGGTCACTTTTAACTAACACTTGCCACAGGCGGAAGGGGTTTCACAAAAGAGTGCCCATGAATTGAGAGGCCAGTTAAAACATCTTACAGCAGAAATCTCAGTAGAGTTTGGCCAGTAACTGTCTCGGCACTCCACAATACCCTACCTCTAAATGTTTCATGGCTAATAGCAGCCATCTAATACAGAAGTTTGGCAAAAAAAACTCCCAACAACTCACCGTCGTCTCTTCCTCCACAGACAGATCACACAGCACAGTATCATCCCAAACAGCACGGAGCCCAAGACCGCCACGGCGCCTTCTATGCAGTAGTACCAGAAATCTTGAGGATCCATAGCATTTGTGTTTCTCTTGTCATCCACACCTGCAGGAACAATTCTGTGCATTAGTGTGTCCTGCACGCTACTGGTAATCTCACAGGAGGTCTGACATTGCCAGGAAATGTTCTTTCTCGCTTTGTTAGCATCTCTGCACCAGCAAACATGCTGGGGCTGCAATGTTTCCTTGGTTTCAGTAGAAGCAAAGGAAACTCCCAAAGCCATTGCAAATCAATGCACTCTGGAGCCTCTCTTTCTCCTCAGAGCTTTGCTTACACTGTGGTACGGCTGTAATCCAGTTTTCCCAGTGTCACAGGTTTGCTCCCCCTTCTCGGCCACCCTTCACGTTTGCACACAATTTCTTTTGTGCTCACCCACTTTCACTCCCCAAGGCTTGCTAGTGCTGCTGCCTGGAGGCTCTCTCTGACCCTTTGGGACAAGTTGTCCCACTGAACAGAACTCATGAGGCCAGATGGAGAGCATGTGGGGGAGCGCAGCTGTTTGACCAATCGTTCCTTTGAGCGACACAGACAAAACCCATCCCTGCATCAGGGAGTGCCACCCCCAGCTCTCTCCCCAGCCCATCACCCACACCCTGAGGGGATGGAGTCAGGCCCTCTCAGGAGACACCTGAACCTCGCTCTCTCCCTCTTCGCCTTTTGTCCAGCGTGGGCACTGCTTGCATGCCCCCAGGTTTCAGGACTTGTCTTCCCCTTATGGCCCCCTGCAAGACTGCTAATTACCTGCACTCTTTGGAGAAAATTCATATCTCCTGGCGTGGTGGGCTTCTCCAGGGCTGGACAGCACTGCCACTGCCAAGAATCAGAGAAAGGTAAAGCCTCAGCATGGCTCAGGCACAGAAGATGCAGGAGGGTGGCACAGGTTCCCTCTAAGCCCATGCCCGATCCGCCAGTGAATCCCTTTGGACCTCAGTTCACAGGAGGGATCCCCCTCTGTTGTGCTTAGGGGGACTCAGGGCAAGCTCTGGGATGCAGGTATTGCAGGAGGCACATTCCATTAAGAGTCGTATTTCCCATCGTCTGCTGTGGGTGGTTCAGATGGCCTCACCCCCAAAACGGTAAAGTTCTCAAATTCCTGTGAACAGGGTGCGGTGGGAGGTGAGCATCTCACTGCATCCACACAGAGGGTTACGAGTGAGTGTCTCTCTGGCACACTGATGGCAGTAACCTCCACACCCCAGAGATGACAGTCATCCTCAGAGAGCCGTTGCTGGCTTCTTTTAGAACACTCGCTCTGTACTAATAGTTTGGCTGCTGACAAGATGTGCAGTAGCGGGCACCAGGGGAAGCGGCTGCAGACACACAATGATTTTGATTCATGACACTGGATGACTGAAGGACAGCAATTACCTGGCACGCCTGTTGATTGAATTGCCCCTGTTTTTTCGTCAGAGACTGGCACTGCGTGACTATCTCCTTCCTGAAACGCCTCCTTCTCCACAGCCTCACGGTCCATCTCTTTAGAAAGAAAGTGGCTCAGTTTAATTAGAAGTAACCGTTCCTCATCAGGAACGTGGTCTCTTCAGGAGGCAATACTTCTCAAAACACATTAATAACGCTTAGAAACAAAGCCTGGGCATTTGGGGGTGCACCTAGTCACTAGTCCAAACGATGTGTCATTCATGGAGAAAAATTTAAGCGCTAGACACTTTCCAGTTTACCAGGAGACAGCAAATCCTGACCTGCTAAGAGACTAGGAGATTGCATGTGATCTTGTTCACATTCCACTTGGTGCATTTTTGGCAAACTGCAAGATGATGGTAAATTACTTCCCTCAGAGGAGACAGGAAGATGCTGTGGCCAGTTCAGGTGGGGAAAGAGTCCTTCTGAGAAGCACTTCCCATCATACCAACTCCACCACATGGTAAGGGTAACAGACACGCATACTGGACTGAACCGCAAGCTCTTGCAAGCATATTCTGGGCACTTTCACAAGTGGCAGTGAAGAGCCCACAGTCCCCCAAAACAAGAGGAAAACCACAACCAAGTTATCGAAAACACAACTAGAAACAGACAGGCAGACCACCCGACACCGAATTCACAGCCCTTCATTTTAGCTGCCTTCAAGTTAGGTGTCGGGCCTTCAGCTGGGTGTCCAGCTTTCGCCTGTCCCTGACCCCGAGGTGTCACCGAGAGTCCTCAGACATCAAGGAGAACAATGGGGTTAGACCAGGCTGCGAAGCCGGGGTGCTCCCATCCTGGCCAGGGGATGCCTGCAGCCCAGGCAAAGTCTGCTGGTCTCAGTGACCCCAAGCTCCCGGCGCATCCTGTCCACTGGCCAAGGGCACTCTCCCTGCCAGTGACTGGCAGGGTGCTGGCCCTCTCATGGCTTATCAGGAACCGGCTCCTCAGCCAAGTCCCTCACACACTCAAGGTGTGAGCACTGTCAGTTCCTGCCAGCTGGATACCAACGTCTGCCCAGAACAGCTCTGGCCAGTAACGCTGTAACTGGGGCAGCAGCCCTCCCTGGGGCTCAGTTGAACCACAACTGGCAGCAGAGACTCTGCACCATCTCTACAGCTCACCAGCACCTGCAAGGTGTGAAATTTGAGTGTCAGTGCAGTGCGGCTCTGATCGATCCCTTCCTGCTGCACAGGATTCATGTCCATACATGCATCTGAAACCTCAGCTTCCCAAGACTTCTGGTTATACCCACCACGTGCTGCTTTGTCCAGTTCCTTCAGGATTTCCTTTAGGACTTCTGGTGACTGCTGGGAAGATCTTCCTATTTCAGCTTTAGCTTTATACTTTGCTCTTTGAGGACCTTAACAGAAAGTATAAAGTTAAATTTCTCAAGAATAACATACTGAAAACGAGCGCTTAGTCTGTGAAGTCAGTCAGGACTGACTACTCACCCCTGGGATGCCAGGTGAGCTCCAGCGCAGGACCCAGCCGAGAAGCTGGAAAAGCCCTCCCTGTACCCACATCTGCAACCAAACACCCGCGAGAAGTTCCCATCATACATTGTGATATACACTGTCATACTGAATAGCAGAACACGTAAGGGGATCACCGAGCAACATGGCACACACGATGCAGGCCTATATTCTCACACCTGCAAGAGACATCTTGCTCACATTTGGGCTTTGAGCTGGCAGCTCTCAAAGGAAGGAAAAAGCCATGACGTACCCGTGCGATCTCCCTGCGCGTCAGCCCTGGAACCCGGCTGGGAAGCTGGATAGCCATTGCGTCCAGCCACGTCTGTAAACAAACAGAACAGAGAAGCTCCCGTGAAATATTTCAATAGACTTCTTCAGATGTGAACGGCAACGAAGGCGGTTCACACACAGGATTGCTCCATGGCACTCGTCTCTCCCTGCCACTCAGGAGCACTGTGCAGACCGTTACTGGGTGCCTGGAGCATGCCAGTTTAAAACAAACCATGTACAGAGCTGCCGGCAGAAAGGACTCCCTGGAGCCCACACCAGCTCTAAACTCAACCCCAACAAGCCCAATGGCTTTGCAGCAGGCACTGGAAGCAGCGCAGGGTCAGAAAGGCTGGGAAAGAATGTTTTGCAAGGCAGAGCGCCCCAGGCCACGTCACTGAGCCTGACCCATTCCCTCTCTGCTCTTCTGCATGCCTAAGCATCGGCCAAGAAAATACTAACTTAAATTTCATAGGAACAAATATTAAAACCTAAATGCCCGCTCATTCAAGTGACATACCTGTGGGGTTGCCCTGAGGCTCCCGGACAAGATCCGGCTGAGCAGTCGGGTGGCCATCGGCTACAGGCACAGCTGTAATCAAGCACGTTTCCATTAGAGGCTGTGATCTACTTCTTTCTCAGTGACCTGCAGTCACTGGAGGGGGGTCAGGTAATGACGTGGGACCCAGACATGGGTGGAGGTTTCCAAAGCTGCAGAGGGCCTGGGGGACCTGGGTTCACCCAAGGAGAGCACTGCCGGGCTAGAGCAGGAATGCTCCTGTTTTTCTGAGCAGACATCTCCCAAGGACGGACATCCCTGAGGCTGAAAGTCAGGATTCAGCCAGGGAGCGGCAGAGCCAGGGCCCGGGGCACGGCTGTGACCAGCGCGGGGAAGAAGTGCCCCTGCAGGCTATTACCTGGCCCCTGCGGTGCTGCTCTGGCCCCGACATGCAGGCCAGGGGAAGGCTGCTCTGGGGCAGGGCAGCACAGGGCCGGCTCTGGGGATGGTTCCTCACCCCGCGGTGCTGCTCTCGGCCCCACCGTTCACCTGGAAAATGCCTCTGCAGCGGCTGCAGCCCCCTGCACCTCCCCACGGGACATCTACCTCCCGCTGCCCATGAAGCTGGCCGCGGCTCATCCGGCCCAGCCCGGCCCCGCTGCTCTCACAGCCCTGCCACACCACGACCCCAGCCCCGCTGTCACCCCGAGGTGTGGTGGGTGCTGCGCCACGCTGCCAGCGCTGGGTGCTGGCCCTCGCCTGCCCACCTACCTAATCCCCGCGCTTGCCACGGAGCAGCCCCGACATCCCAGGCTTGCAGGGACACCACAAAGAGGATAAGGAGGCAGGCGGGGGTCATGGCCCCCCACGCCTGCACCATGCCGCCGCTGCTGCTGCTGCTGCTGCTGCCGCTGCTGCTGCTGGCACTGCTGGAGCGGTGCCTGTGGCACAGCACTGCACATCACGGCGTGGCACAGCGGGGCTCTGTGACCTCACAGTCCTGCCTTCCCACCGCGGCCACGGCCCTGGGGCACTGCCCCTCCCCCACGTGTGTTGAGTTTTTGGGTTTAGATGAAATTAAGACCCCTTCAGCATCCTAGCTGTCTGCACATCAGCACACTCCCTGCCATCCTTAGGCGCTTTTGGCTACAGCTGCTTCTGTGCTTGCTCTTTGGCCACTGCTCTTCTGTGGATTTCTCTCTGCCTCGGAGTCTGAGGACAATTATGTGGGATCCTCTGGGCTGAGGGGAGGCGAAAAAAAGAAACCCATATTATTTCCTATATGTAAATGCTACTGAGGCTACGGGCTGGCCAGACTTGTATGGAGAGCTTTAAACTAGATTTAGTGGGGCAGGAGGAGGAAAAGGAAGAACAGGAAGAACAGGAGGAGGACTAAAACATCTTTCCTTTCCCACAGTGTTGCATATCTGGGGACTGATACAGCATCACTTGCCACCTAGTCAGTGAGAAGAACTCCAATTCCTCTAAGCAGCTGCAGGTTGGTACCCACCAGCATTGGGTACATGATGCAGATAATAATTCAGCAGCCTGCTGAATGATTGTGAATTCATTTTCACAATCTTTTGGTAAATAACAAGCAAAATAAGCTTAGCGAGTCAGGAGGTAAACTCAAGCATTAATTTCATGTACGAGCAAGAAATTGGTAACTATGGGGAAATGATGTTCAAGGATACAGATAAGACGGTGGAAAACACAGCTTCAAGAAGTCATTCATCTTACTGTCTTCGCTAACAACCCTAGAGTCCAGCATTATGGGGCCCATCTCTGCAACAGGGGCTATTTCCAATTTGAGCTACTCTTCAATACCAAATGGGAGGCTACAAATTGCCTCCCACAGGTGGAACTGCACCATCAGGAATCCTGCTGTACGACTGCCAGATAAAGTGACTTCAAAAGCTGGAGGTGGGAATCCAATTCCAGGTAAAAAAATAAAAAAATAAAAAAAATCTTATCACTACTGCAATTCTTGATGTCCTCTGTTCATACCTGGAACATTTTATGTACCTACATCTCTTAACCACACTAGAGAACACGCTGAGGCAGGAAGGGTTGCAGATGTAGCTCATCGAGTCTAAACCACAGCTGCCTTTAAGGATGTATGGCCTCACTTTAGCTTTCATTGTGCAAAACAATCCCTAGTGTCACACTGATGCAGCCTGCTTTATTTCTGAGTGCAACAAGCCCTCAAATCCCAGATTTGTGGTTTCATGAGCACAATTCTGCTGGATCAGTCCATTCAAGAGAAAACAGACTGCCTAGCAAGTATCTCAAAAGTTCCCAGGAAAGGATTAGTCTGAGAACTTGAGAAGCCATCTGACCTGGAAGGAGAAGTCCCTGAATCGGATGGGACAAAGACAGGCAACAGGACATTCTCTAGTCTCACGAGGCCGAGCTGTGTGCTGAAGAAAGGGCACTGTGACATGAGCTTCTGGTGGAGTCCTTGGTACCACAGGAGTGGCCCCCCCAGATCTCAGTTCAGGGATTTACTCGGTTTCAACCCCACCACGCCTCATATCAGCAATGGGAAGACAGTGGATCTCAAGTAAAGGCAATGGGCTCTCACCCCGATCCAGATCCACAGTGGTCCGTCTTCTACATAGCCTGTGCAAGCCTATCCCTGGGAGCTTGGACTTCTCTGGCCCAAGGCTCAGCCTGTAGCTCTTTCTCGAGAAAGCAGTCCCAGCACCTCTCGTCATCATTCTTCACAGGCGTCAGTTCCACAGTGGACATCAGGCAGACTGACGCCTAGAACAAAGCTTGCTGGGGAGGATGCTGCCTTCAGACTTCTCCCTTTCTTGGAGGCTGAGGTACCTCGACTGAACAACAGGGATAAGCCAAAAAGTAGTCAGTGTCCTTGCGCTAACAAAATCACACAAGAGCCCAAAGGCAGATGCCTTCCCTGCTCTCAGTCCCACCTGTTCAACAGCTCAAAATCTTCCCAAAGCAGACAAATCAGCCTACCAGATAAGGCATGAAGCCACACACCAGCCAACAACATTGACCCCATGCCAGACAAAGGCACAGGCAGAACCAAGCAAGAAACTCACAGGCAACCTTTGCACCGAGTTTGAGCTAGAAGCACGAAGCTAGCACAGGACTACAGCAACCACCACTGCCAAACATGGCCCAAACTGTCAATGACATTGCAGTTTTACATGTGTCCTGGTGAGACGCTTCTGCCTTTCACTCCTACGCTGCATTCTTTGGTACAGGAATAGGCGCCTGGTTAATCTTCTACTTAACAGGTTACTAGATTATTCAGCTATCCAAAACAGAGGGAGTGAGAGAGTGTCCTGGGTTCAGCTGCGATAGACTTAATTCTCACAGGACAGAGAGAAAGAGAGAAATGCAGATGAACTAAACTACAAAATAGTATCATTGACTACAAAGCAAAAGACCCAGAGACCAGCTGTTGCTTTTACAGGGACAAAAGCAGATGCAGGAAGAAGTACATGGAATTGTTTGCAGGTGAAAACCTAGCACGGGACTAAACATTCATGATCTTACCCAGTGTTGCTAGAAGGGAAAGGATGCTATCAGAGCTACTCTGACGTGTGCCGAGACATTTAATAAATTCAAGCTGCTGTTTCCATCCAGCTTAAAAACGTTAACTTACATCTCTCTCCTGTTTCTGAACATCCCGATAGCGAACTATCACCACAAGCCTCGTTCACTAGACATTTTCTGACAAACTGCTTTGTGACAAAAAGCAACAAGACGATTCAACAGGAGCACAGGCTGTGCAAACTCAGTGCTTGCCAGCAACCTCCTACAGAGCAGAAACTAAGGTGATCCCAAGGAAAGTTAGAGACCTTGCGAAGTGATGCAAGTGCCACAGCAACTCCACTGGCAGAAAACCTCTTGAGCTTCAGCTGGACTTGGGAAGGGATTTCCTAAAGCCTCCTTCAGACAAACCACCAGAACAGTAAAAAAAAACAGCCAGAAGAAACATACACAAACCAAAGGCCCCTATCCAAACCCTGAAAAGGCAAACAAGATAAAAAAGGAATCTCAAAAAAAAAAAAAAAAAAAAAAAAAGACCACCCAGGACACAAGACAAGGCAAAAATAACATAACTCCAAGAACCCAGGGCCAACAAACCCACAGCCAGTCCGTAACAGTAACATGCTTTAATCCTAACTCGCCTGAACTCTGACATCCTGTAATCCTGCCATCCCATAGCCCTAGCACACTGCAATGCTAGCATACCATAACCCGAGTTCATTGTAGCCCTAAGATATCACAAACGGAACACAAACTCCCTGGACATCTCCGCCAGAGCCTGCAGGTGGCCCCAGATCTCAGACATCACAACTTTGAAGTGGGAGTGGGACAGAGCCACCAGGACATCACCAGCATCCACCTTCACATCATCCATCACACTCCAAAAAAGTGCCTGGCTTAAACGCTCCATGGGAGAAAGGCACTCGGAGACGCTGAACTGGCCAACCATGGCCACGGGGCTTCAGCTCATCATTTCTGTGTCAGAGCCAGCAGGCAGATGACCATGTCCTCCCTGCGAGACCCCTCAAGGCAGCCGTACCCAGCTCCAGGGGGCTAGATACGGCCTCGGCTCTAGGGGGAGATGCTGCCTGGGACCACGATCTCTCACGGGGGCACTGGGAAACCCTCCTCAGGCCTGGATGCCTGAGAAACATCTCTGCACTGCTCCGTATCTCACAAAACCAGGGGCAGAGGAAGGCTGCTTTGCTGGCCTCCGAGAGAACCAGCTCACCTGGGCTCCTCTGTGGCCACCGGGCGCCTTTGCTGTCAGGCAGCTCTCAGCGCTGCTCTGCAATCGGCTCTCACCTCCCTGAAGAATGCTCTCCAGCGCACGGTACATCTCCACTGGGTCTCCCTGGGGACAAAGATCAAAAGGGAGGGATGGGGTTTGCTTTGCCCCCATTCCCAGGCTGCCACAAGAGAAACCTGCCACCCCCTACATCAGCTGCGGCATGTGGACACCATGCATGAGCTGCAGACGTGGACGGCAGTGGGGCTGTGGGGAGCAGGCAGGCTGTTCTGGGGTGCCCCCAGTGCTGGCAGAAAGCAGAGCTGGAGAGAACAGGGGGAAGCCCAGGGCAGCCAGCAGCTGGTGGTGGGGCCCAGCAGGAAGCAGTGCCACTGGCCCCGGCATGGTCCTGAGCCACCTCCCAATGGGTGAGTCTTTAACCCAGCCTAAAAAGAGGAAAAATTGACCAGAATTCAGCTGTGCTCAAGTTTTTGCAGGCAGCATGTTTTTTTGAGCCACCTGGTGCTGCCGTGCCTGGGGAACACTCCAGAAACAGGGCGGCTGCCTGTACTTGCAGGCAGGCGGTGGAGTGTGTGCAGCAGGAGCGAGTGGTGGTTGGTGCAGCTGTTGAATGGGTTCAGGCTTTAAATGTGTCCAGACTGGTACGCCTGGTTCCTTTTTCCTTGCAGTTTGTATTTAGAGCTTAAATAGTATTCTTTCTAAAAGCAAAAACATCAAGCAAAAAAAACCCAACCCAAAACCAGCCGGGTGAATTTCCCCCTTCCCCCCCCCAGCTGTCCTGTTTTGCCCTTAGTCCTGGCCACTATGCAAGGCAATGCTCATCACCAATATTAGGGCACAGGACTGGGACCAGGACAGGGCTTTGGCAGGCAGCACGTTCCTCGAGGCTCCCGGTAATGCAGTTCCTGGGGAGTGCTCAAGAAACGGGGGCAGTTGCCCAGAATTGCTATTTTTGGTCTCTCCCATCACGCTCTGTCTGGCTCCCTGCCCCCACTTTTTATTTCCTCCCTTTCTCCACTATTTTCTTCTTTCTCTTTCTTTCTCTGTCTCACTCCCTGTCTGTATTTCCTCATTCCTCTCTCTCCTGCAGCCTGTCTCCTCGTTCCTGCCTGTATCCCCTGCTCAGCTGGCTGGGCCTTCTCTCTTCTCGCTGGGCCTCCGTCCTGCTCCCCACCCCCTTCTGCTCCTCCGCCATCTTCATCCTGGAGACCACGGCTGTTCTGTCCTTCTCCCCCTCCTTGTCCTGATCCGCATCCCTCTGTTTCTCAGGCTCTCTGGGCTGTTTCCTGTCCTTCCCTTGCTCTCTGTCCCTGCCTCTCCCTTTCTTTCTCTCTTCCGTGCCTTTCTCCTCTCACCCTTCCCCTCCGTCCCTCTCTCCTGCTCCCTGTTCCACCTCTGTCCACCGCTCTGTCCCCCCTTCTCCTCCTCTTTCTCTTTCTCTCTTTCTCTCTTTCTTCTAACATAGAGAATGAACTGCTAATTGCTTAATGATTGTCTCTCTGTAACTTTACATACCAAAGACTGGTGTTCATCAAGGATTAAGCCTGTCAGAGACTGCTACTTGGGAGTGATGAGCAAGAAGGAACCATGAACAATCACAAAACTTAATTAAATGTTTGATGTATTTACGATCTTGTTAAGAAGGCACAAGTAGAGACCTTGCTTGAATAGATAGGGCCAGAAAAGAGAAGAACTCCTGCCTTTGTTCTCGTCCTTGTAGATAATTTAGCTTAAACTAACCATATGGTTTTACACCACTAATGAGAACTTAGATAATAAGAGCACTAACGAGCACTGATGTATCAAAATATGTAAAAGACTATACTGCGCAGAATCACCTCAGGAGGGTCAAATAGCGGACAAGACTATGGAAGACCACCAGAGACCTTCAATGCACCTGCGTAAAAGACATTTGCATATGCTAATAGCTTCCCAGAAAACTAATGAATACGTATAACATTTCTCGGAAATCTAATGAATACCTATGTAGAACATGCACTTAACCTGCACAATTAGGCCCGACGGCGCGCACGACTTTGGCGGGACTACCCCCCGTGCTGCCCAGCGCTGAATAAACATACCTACTTTACAATCTCACTGACTGTGGAGTCTGTTTTCCGCACGTCAGTTCTTCTTCTCCTCCTCCTCCTCGTCCTTGTCCTCGTCCTCGTCCTCCCCCGGGCAGGCGGCCATGGGGCCTGTGGGGGCCGGGGCCGGGCCGGGGATGGTGTCCCTGCAGGGTCAGGCAGCAGGAAGGAGCGCCCCGGGGCATGCTGGGAGCTGTAGTCCTGGGGCACAGGGCTGCCGGGGGCCCTGGTGGTTCCCGGGCCATGCTGAATCCAGCGATTCACTTTACAAGATGCACAGCACCGTGTGAGCCCGCTGTGTATTCATAAAAACGGCTACAAATAATAAAGCTCTGCAGGGACCGCTGACCCACACAGAGGCTGTGTTTTCTGAAGAGGGAGTCTGCGTGAAACCCGCAAACCCAGGACTGCGACCCCCCTCCCCCTGCCCCTTTTCTCCTTCCCTCAGCCGGGCCCGGCTCCACCTTGGAGCCCCCCCCGGGCAGCCAGCAGGCAGGAGACACCCCCACGCCCGCCCAAGGGCCTCGCTCGCCTCACGGGCAGCCCCAGCCCTCACCTCAGCCGGGCCGCACCTGGAGCAGAGACTGCAGAGACCAACATGGCTGCCCGGCAGCCCCGTGCCCCAGGACTACAGCTCCCAGCATGCCCCGGGAACCACCAGGGCCCCCGGCAGCCCCGTGCCCCAGGACTACAGCTCCCAGCATGCCCCGGGGCGCGCCTTCCTGCTGCCTGACCCTGCAGGGACACCATCCCCGGCCCGGCCCCGGCCCCGCAGGTCCCATGGCCGCCTGCCTGGGGGAGGACGAGGACGAGGACGAGGATGAGGACAAGGAGGAGGGGAAGGACAAAGGGGCAGGACGAAGAAGCCCCGTGGGGCAGGAACCTGTGAGTCAGGTTCCCTTCTGCACTCAGCATGAAAGGCCTTGTGAGATATTGTCCTGACACAAAGAACCCCAAACATTCATGAAATGCAAATCAGACCCATACCCCCAATCCCACATGTAATGAGGTAAGAGAGATTTTACAATAGCCAATATATTTTCAGCCTGTATCTCAAGATAAGATGATAGCTTTTTCACAGACTTTGAGCAATACAAAAACCAGGACTAAAACACCCTACCAAACACCACAAGATCCAAGATAGAAATCACAATTTTTGCTGGGTAACATCAGCACCACCTTTTTTCTTTCCTTCTTGAAAGACTTCCATTCCTCTACCGATTTTATTATTTTCCCGTGAAACAGAAGTGTTCTAGATGCTTGTCTTATAAAAAGGCTTTAGTGAATAACTCTAGTTTTAAAGATTACAACCAAATGATCTTTTTCTTCTTTCCTGCTGAGATTCCTGACTTTTGTAAGCCTCTGGATTTCATCTCTACTGCAGGAGAACAATAAAAAACTTCTTGCTTATGAATTTTTAAAATGTGAAATGCAAGTACAAGATGAATAGAATTTTGAACACACACTATTACACTATGAGCGATTACCCACAAAAAGTAGGGAGCACATACAAATACTTAGGCATTTAAGATGATTGCTAACCCTGTCTCACAAAGCCGTTTTTTTCCTGCTGCTTTATTCCACATTCCCTTGGTTGTAAGTTAGTTCGGTGCATCCTTCTTTGCACTGTAGCTGTTTTCTTCCTTCAGAAATGAAGGGGAAAAACCTATGTATGTTCTTTCTGTTTATCCATCGGTAACATACCTATAGCTCCTCTGCTAATTTTTTTTAAACTTTTTGTGCCTTGAATTCACTTAAAGTGTATATTCCATATAAACCCCATTTTCCCTTTATAAACTATAAATAACTACTATATCAAATCTTGTTGACTGGATATATGGATTTCTGATATTTTGGTTTATGAAACAAAAGCAGCCACCTGAAAACTTCACAGTGTTTCATGTCTAATTGTCTGAGTTATTTAACTGTCACCTCACTTCACTTGCTTCAGGAATGATATGTGAGGATGTACTTATTGATTAAAATGACAATTAAGGTAGGTTACCATCACATATCTGTACGAAACTTTGAACATGCTGTGTTTCTCAGCTTTTACAAATGCTGCTATATTTACATGCAACACAGCTGAAATTTGACCATGAAAAATGTATCCCTCACACATAACAATACAAAGTATTGAGTGAGGCACATTAAAACAAAGATGTGTTCACCTAATTCTAACGTCTTTATAGTTTAAAAATCACCTACTAAAAAGCTATGAATGTTTTGCCTGTGAATACAAGAATTAGCTGCTTTTTTTTCCTCCAAAGAAAGCAACAGGCCTGCCTGCCAGTTTCCTGGCAATTGCAGTTGGTATTTGAACAAGCTTTCTCCTTCTTAATACAAAAGAACAATTAATTTGAAATCTACAAGTGAGACTAGAGTAAGGGGGTATATACCCACTACAATCTATTGCAAAGCCATCTGCAAGGTTCCACATGAGATGATTGTGTTGTACAGAACTAAAAATAAATAAACAAAAAAGCACACGCAGCATTCACTTCACCTCCAGACTTCTAAGTGAAAAGATGTATGTAACCTGGGATGCAGTGAACTATCTAAGGGAAATCGGGCCTGATAATCAACCTCTTTCATGTTTGTCTTACAAAAGCAAGGCTTATATTTCTATTTGTTTGACAGACCCCAATTAGAATGAGTCCCGATTTTAACATTAGTTCTGCAGAACAAAACTCCAGGTAGTTGGGTGTTTGTATTGCAATTCTCACTCCAGATCAGCCCTCTTCTATTTATTGAGGAGCAGGTGCTGAGAGAGAAAGCAAACTGTATTGCCTTGTTTGGAACAACAACATCGTCCTTAGCAATGACGTACCTTCATGAGTAAATTGACTCATGTGGGTAACTTCTAACTTGGCTGCATAATTATGCAAGCAACTTCATGGGATTAGTGGCATAAGTAAGTGCTCACTAGAGTAACAAAAAGGGCTTCATACATTAACATTGTTTTTCTTTCCCTTCAATGTAAGGCTCCTGTAACTTGTAATGCAACACAACTGCAAGCAAACATCAAGAAAAAAAACCAAAACAAACAAAAAAAACCCAGATATGGGCTAACTTAACAGAGCATGCAGGCAGTAAAACTTCTTACTCAGAATCATCCTGGCAAGACGGCCATTCTGTAGGATGAGCTAGCATGAACTGTCCAAAGAGTAACCGCAGTGTGCACTGTTGCTATCCTAGCAGGAACTCTGCTGCACACAGTGAATTTTTCCTGCTGGAAAATGTCAATTGTATCCCAAAACATTGTGTTTTCATTTTGTTTTTTTCCTTCATGGATGTGTAAGTACTTTACCAAAAAAAATTGTACTCAGTAGTTTATCGTATTTAGTTCACATCCCACATTTCTCATGTCGTTAGAGCTTATGGGACTGTTATTTACTCACAAAAGACTACTGAAGTGATGTTAACCTGTACACTGTAGTGCATTGCTTCTACTTCTGAAGACAAAGTCCAAATAAAAGGCAGGAATGCCCTTCATTGCAGAGGAAAAAATACAGCTGCCACAGTGATTCCTTCTGTTGCCCCTGATGCTGTATATATTAACACCAACATCTGCTGACATTGGCAAAGAGCAACATGGAACTAGACTTACCATCAAGAAATCATGTTTTTGTGTGATAAATAGGCAGCAGCAGCTGTTTTTACAGCTGGGAGATTTCATCTAACTGCGGGACCAGACACAGTCACTTCTTGGACATTCCAGATTGTCTTGAACAGTGCTAGAATGAACAGAGAACAGAAAGAAATGCTGAAATTGCAACTTTTCTTATGGTAAGTTGCAGTAGTATTGGCATTCTTCTGAGTCTTCTTCCATGTGCTGCCCAATTCTTTTTTTGTGTGCTGTACTATGAGAATGTCTTCAAGGCACCTTGATAAAGGACATGCTCAGGACTACACTTCTCTTAGATTCTGTGCTTGACTGCTTCCTCTGTGTTCCCGACCAGTTAAGTTCTCAAGGTTATGCCCCAGCTTCATCCCGCTGGCCCAGAATAGGAGAACCACAAATTACAGTAACTTTTCTGGGTATGACGGGAACAGGCAGCCCCACACTCACCGTGCAGCTCATCTCCACACATTTTCTTGACACGCTTTTCTGACTGCAGCACCATGAGCGCTTGGAAAGCCTCTCCTGCTTGTTTTGCCTGCCAACAAACCACTTCAAAGACTTCAGGCCTCTGTTGTCTGCTCACATGCTACCCCACGGGATGGCCACGTGCTTGTACCTGTAATGCACTCACAGAAGAGGATCGAGAGGGCTGTGAAAGTGGTACCAGCTGCAGGTGAAATGACTTATGTAAGGGATTTTTCTATTTGGAGAAGATCATAAAACAATAATATTTTGGGCTACCAATAAAAAGACAGTTTTGTGATAAAATAGGAAGTTTTAGGCTCCCTTCCTCCCTCCAAACAGTGAGCAGCAGCCTCTAGACAGGAGCATGGAATAGTCCTGACCAGAGTCAGCATTGCATCACATGGACCTGGTCTAAAATAGCTCTAACAAAATCCCAGCCTCAGAGGAGAAAGCAGCAGCAGCAGCAGAGATAAATCCTGTGATTATAACCAGAGTGAGGTTGTAAAGTCAGTATCTCTCTTCAGTAAAGTGACCATTAAGACTACGGCTTCAATTTCTGTCCTGGGGCCTTTTCAAGCTGGTTAGGTCATTGTTTTAGAAGTTTGAGGTTTATTCAGGAAGAGATCAATTCACGAATGGATCATATATTTTAGCTGATCAAGAGAATAAATGGCACATGGCTATGTCTGTTAGTGTGTGAGCCCATGTCCGTAGAAGCCCCGTCGACAGCTTCACCAAGATTACCTTCTCACAAGGCCATTCTTCAATGACCTTCAGACGGTTCAAAATACACAGCCTATCTTAATGCCACTATCCAGGAGAGGATGTTTGTCCCAGCTAGTGTTGCATGGTCTGAGAGCTGTCTTTCTCAGGGACGAATCGTCTAGGGTGAAAGTGGTTTTCGTCTTAATGAGGGCAGAGCAAAAGTGTGATGCTGCACAGACTCTCCCTCTCGTGGGGAGGGAGGTCCATATTGGTGTCTGGGTCCAGACCATGACATTCCCTTCCTCTTGCAGTGTGAAGTGTTGAGGCACATAGAGCAATGCAGAAAGCACAAAACACCAAGTTACCGTTACCAAGTTGGAAACTGTATCTGCACCCTATCAGCATGGTCATCTTCTTTCTCACTGTCCCATGCCAAGAGAGAGCCTCCCCAATTTGACCACTGCTTTGGCTAGAGAAAACCCACACAATTCTAATCCTCATCGCAGTGGCACAGGGAGATGTGCATGAAGGGCGGGAATGGAAAGGGTGCTACATAGACAAGCAAGGGGAATCCAGGGATAGCCACACACTTGGGACTAAGACACAGTGGCTTAGGGAAATGCACAGTTCTGGGGCATGAAGGTCCTAGCAAGAAAGACCGCAGAAGTCCCAAGCCCTTCCCCTCTGCTCTGTCGAGCCCTGGGCTCCCCAGTGCCAGGCAGAGACGGCCACATTGGAAAGAACTCTCCCCCCAGTGCCCCTCCCACTTTCCGTTGGGCTTAGAATGTTGGTCGTTGGGCTTAGAATGTTGGTCGCTGGGCTCGGAATGTTCGTCAGTTGGAGCCCACGGCCGCCAGAGACAGCAGCACGGAGCTGTGCTGGCACGCAGGAGCGCTGGGAGGAGGCAGGATCTGACCGAGCGGCACCGAACCGGCACCGGCACCTCGCCTCCCATCCCCGCTGTCGCCGACTGGCCCGCGTCCTCGGTCCACGGCGAGGGTCCTCCTCTCCCGGGCAGGATGGGCCAGGCCAACTGCTGCTGCGGCTCCAGGTGAGCTCTCCCTGTGCCTCGGGGGCACGGCCGGGACCCGCGGTGGCAGTGGCCTTTCTCATGCCCGCCGCTCTCTGCTCTGCAGGGAGGCTCTCGCCGACGCCGAGGCGGTGCTGAGCGCAGACGTGCGGCTCACCCGGGGCCGCAAGAGGAGCGAGAGACGCCTTCTCCTCCTCCAGGAGGAACTGGTGATCGCCAAGTTGCAGTAAGACCCTCAGAGCCCAGCTGCCTTTCCCCCAGCCCTGGCCCTGGCCCCAGCCCCGGGACACCCCGGCACCAGCCCCAGGCCCCGGCCCCTTGGTGCTGGATGCGCCCATCGATGTCTGTCCCAAGGGCAGGTGGGGGACAGGGCTCTGCCCGGGGGGACCCCGAGGAGGACACCCCCAGCTCACCGCCTGCCTCTCCTCTCTGCTCTCTGCAGACGCGGCACCAGCCTGCGCCCACAGCTCCGCCTGGCCCTGGACCAGCTGTGGGTGCTGAGCAGCAGAAAGGAGGCAGCAGGGGAGGAAAAAGAGGAGGAGGAAGGCGGCGACGAGGACATCCTCATCCTCGTCTGGCCCACCGGCTCATGCGTTGTCGCCTTTGGGTGAGTCGTGGTGCCACATCCCATGGCTGGGTGGGAGAGGTTCCCAACCGTGCCCAGAAGAGAAGGGCAAAAGTCCTGCTCTGGCAGGACACAGGGAGCCAGGGCTTGGGCAGAGTCCCTGTCCTGCCCCACGGGGCTTCTTCGTCCTGCCCCTGTGTCCTTCCCCACAGCGCAGGGCTACACACAAACACGCCTCTGCCCACGGGCTTTGAAGCAGCGGGGCCTGACGCTGGTTCTCCTCTCTTTCTGCAGCTCCCAGGCGCTGAAGGAGCTGTGGGTGGGCACGCTGCTGGGGTAAGCCAAAGGGGGATGCTCCAGGCGCAGCCTGATGGGAGAACACAGCTCCCCAGCTGGGGAGAGGTGCCCTCGCAGCTGCCAGGAGCTCTCGGGGAGAGCTGCCTGACAGGAGAGAAGGGGCAGCTCGGGGCTCAGCCAGCTCTCTCCCTGTCCCTTCCTGGTCCGCAGGACACCAGAAGGAGCAAAGCAAGCCCGGGTGACCCATCTCCCCTCCCTCAAACCCCTGGAGAAGCAGCTGAGCCGCCGCCACGCCGTGAGTGTCTCCCCGATCTGGGCTCTGTCCCCGAGCCCTGGTCCTCCAGCCGAGCGAGCGGCAGAGGCATCGCTACTCACCTTCCTCCGCTCCTTCTCTCTTGCCCAGTGGAGGACATTCAGCGCCGGGAGCCTGGAGAGGCTGATCGAGGGCCAGACAGAGGTGAGAACGGCTGCCTTTCGCCCACCTCTGGCTGTGCCGGCACGTGCGGCAAGTGGGGAGAGGTTGTGGGGAGGGTCTCATGGTGCCACTCGGGGAGTGGAGAGGGTTGGGGAGCCACCAGGAATGCCAGCACATCCTCACTGGTGGCACTGGGGGGAATCCTGCCATGCAGGGCAGAGAGCCCCACAGGGCACAGGGTCCCAGCTCTGCTGCGCTCAGGCTGCTGGTGCCGGGCGGCAGCTTGCCGGTGGCCCTTTCTGCTGCGGGGATGCTCTCTAAGCGCAATCTCATTTTTGCAGGATCATCCCAAGCAAGGGCCACCGAGAACCCCGTCTGGGAACAAGGGAGGTGGACTTTGCCGCTCACCAGGTGAGTTTTGGAAAGGAAGGCAACCTCCTGCAAATGGTTGAGCTGTGCTCACTTGTCCCTTGAGTGTCGCCATGCAGGTGCGGCACCCCAAGGCAGGACATCACCTGGACGAGCACAGACACCCGCTGGGCAGCGGCCGCTGGACGTGGTTCTGCGGGGACACGGAGCCTCTGCTGCTGCCCACGGCTTGGAGGAGGGCAGGGCGAGGGCTGGGACAGGCTGTCCCGGTGGCACGCTGGCTCTCAGGAGCCTGCGAGATGGAGCCGCTGAGCTGGAGCCGCGGTTCCAGCTGCTGGCTCCCTGCCCGTCCTCACTGCTCAGCACCGCGCTGCAGGCAGGGCAGGCTCCGGGAGCAGTGGCCTGGCAGTCTCCATTGACGGGATCTTGCTCTGTTTTCCTTTGCAGCAGGAGGAAACAGCAGGAGGAGCAGGAGGAGGATGGGGCTGCCCTGGCCCTTTGCTCTGCGGAGGACCCCGGCCGCTGCCCAGGCGCCAGGGCAGGCGGGCTCCGGCTGTAGCAGGGCGCTTTTTGGACAGCCCCTGGCAGCCCTCTGCGGGGAGGACGGCTCCCTGCCCCGGCCCATCCAGGTAAGCCAGCCTGGGCAGGGGGTCCCCAGCCCTCCCTCCCGCTGCTCCAGAGGGGACGTGGCTGTCCCCAGGAGCTCCGGGGATGGGGGATTGGGCTCTTCACCCCCAGACGATGCTTTGGGGGGCAAGGAGCAGGATCTGGGGCAGCGCTTTGGTCACTGCTGTTGGAAGGCAGCTTCTCAGCCAAGCAACTGTCCTCCTGCCCCTCCTGCAGGAGCTGCTGGCTGTCCTGCACCGGGAAGGACCATCGACGGAAGGGATATTCCGAAGAGCTGCCAGCGGAACGGAATTTCGGGAGCTGCGAGAGGCCATGGACCACGGCGCCGACGTCGACCTGGGCAGCCAGCCTGCGCTGCTGCTGGCCGTCATCTTGAAGGTGAGCGCTTCTGACCTGCAGCTGGAAGAGCTCCTGGCTGGCCTGGAGTGTTCAGAGGCTCACCTGGAGCCCCTGGCATTGCAGGACTTCCTCCGAAGCATCCCCGCCAAGCTCCTCGTGACGGACCTCTACGAGGACTGGATGGCGGCGATGCAGAAGAGCGGCAAGGAGGAGAAGATTGAAGAGCTGAAAGCGTAAGTGTGGGCAGCAGCCTGCCTGTTGAGGAGGGACTGGTAGAGGCCTGGGACTTGCCTGCAAAGGGACGGTCTCCTTAAAAAGCTGTGTCTTCTGACAGCTTGCTTTTGCTGCGGTGGGCTTAGATTTCGGGGGAAAGGGCATGGACAGGGAGCCTTCCCTTGCCTGGGCTTGGGGGAAATCAGGAGCTGGGAAGGAACGCCGTGCTTCCTTCCTGAGGCACGGGAGCACTGACCGCTGGCTGAGAGCACCTGGAAATCTGTGCAACTCACCCACTGGCTCCCACCTGCCTTGGGCAAGCTTCGGGGATGGCTGTGGGCAACATCTGCTCTATTAACGTTGAGTTCCTGTTCCCTCAGGGTGGCCGAGAAGTTGCCTGGAGCCAACCTCCTCCTCCTCAAGCAGCTGCTGGCCCTCCTCCAGAACATCGGCCACAACGCCTCCACCAGCAGAATGACCACCAGCAACCTGGCCATCTGCCTTGGGCCAAACCTCCTGAGCCCACCTAATGAGGACCTGCTCCCGCTCCAGGCCATGCTGGCGGTGACTGAGAAGGTACGCTGGATCGAGCAGCCGGCTGCAGCCTTGCCAGCCCATCAGAACTTGGCTGCTCAGAGGTCCCTGGCTGCCTCCTCTCCCCAACAAATGCTGGTGGGGTGGCTGCCTGCAAGAGCAGCCCCACAGCAACAGCCGTCTGCACAGAGGCAAGGGTCAGCAGTGGGAAAGGCTGTGCGATACGTTTTCAGGCACCTGGGTTGAGACCAAGGCTTTGATGTGTGCAGGTGAACGTGCTGCTGCTGTTTATGATTGAAAACTTCAGTGACATCTTTGGGGAGGAGATGGATGGCCGCTCCTGTCCGTCAGCCAGGGAGTCACCAGCACCCACGGACAGAGCCACAGGTATGAGGAGGAACCGAGGGCTGTCACATGGTGGGGACTTGTGTTCCTGTTCCATACTGTGCTCCTGGTGGACACCTGTGCAAATGGAGGGAGCTGCGAGCACTCAAGACTTGACAGCAGTGCTTTCCTATTGTTAGGCTTCCCACGTGACCAGAGTGATGGTATTCATACAGTAAACATCACTGCTGACGTTCAGCATCTGCCCTTCTACGTGCACTTGCATCAGGGAGATGCTTTGCGAATGCTGCTCCTACCTCAGCATCATTTCTAGCAGGGCTGGGCATTGAGTTCTGTCTTTTAAGCCCTGCTTCTCCCATCACCTCTGTTTGGACACTGTCTATCGGGGCAGGAACACTTTGCTCTGCAAGATGAGCTGAAGCTCTGAGTTCAGAAACCTGCTGACAGAGATGTCCTTTTGCAAATCGTTTCCATTCAATGGAGGAGACGTGACAGAGAACAGGGCATCAGAGGGCCAAGAAGACAGCTGGTGTAAGGCTTTGGCTGGGTTTTGCTTTACCTGTTGTCCACTTCCAAGAAGTTACATCGCTGCACGTGCTTTTGCTTTCCAGAGCTGCCTTTGGAAGACCAAAGTGGCCCTGCAGGTGAAGCAGACACAGAGGACCAGTCAAAAGCCTTCCTGGACACACCACCGTCTCTGCTTGTCCTCCCCAAAGAAGCAGGTGTAGATATGGCAGTGGAATCGGAAACAGGAGAGGTATGTCAGGTCGACAAACGCTGTGACGTTTCTCATGTATGAGAGTAGTTTCTGACAGGTCCAAGTAGCTGCTGTGCCTCTTCCAGGCATTAGATCTCTTGGGTGGTGGGGGGGGGGGGGTTCACTCTAGAACAATGCATAAGAAGAACCAGAAAGGTTGTTTCAAATCTGCATTAGGCATGTACTTAATCAAACTAAATACCTACTAGAAGACAAATACAAAAAGGCAGATTTCAAAAGAAAAGGCTCCCACCTCAGAAGTTGGTATTGCTGCCAAATGAATAGCAGCAGAACTATGTCTTGGGAGGGCCAAGAAACCCCAGCAGAAAGAAATTGGCAAGCCTTTTCTTGCTCTCCTTTCCCAGCATTTCTCTGAGCTCTATCCTACCCTCAGAGGCCCCTCAGTCTGTGGTGCCCCAGCCTGCAAGGAGCAGCCCGTCAGCTCCTTCTGCACATCAGGATGCCAGGGCTCGAATGTGCGGCGGCTGCTGCAGCCCCTGTGAGCCCCGAGCGGGATTGCAGGCTCCCAGCTGAATGGCCCTCACAAATTAACTGTGTCATACACCCGTGTGAAAACTGTGTTTGAAAGCAAGCTTTGAAGAAAGGACGTCATTCTTGCTACAGTCTAAAATCCTCTGAAAGGGACAGCAAGGTCGTCAGTCTGCAGCTCTGTGAAAATTAAGGCTAAGTGCAGTGCAGGTTTGCCATCGCACTTTGTGAGACAATCCTCTTTGTTAGAATTTGCTCAGCTGAGCAGTCATGGGTGTAGTTGTCAACTTCAGAGGAGTTTGGCTAAGATCCTACTTCATCAGAGCTTCAGGAAGTCTGTTTTGGGACAGGGGACTGTGCAAAACGTGGATAATGCAAACCAACCAAAGGGATCTTATTTTAAGAGCTAAGTTAGCAATTTGGAAAAAAGTACCTGACTACTCCAGGCGTCTTGCTACCTGTTAAGTTCAACATTTCTGGTTCAGGTGCCTGTACCTTTGCCTCCAATAACCCCAGAGAGCACAGCAGAATTCCTGGTATGTCCAGAAGAACTGAAAAGTGTTTCAGAGGAAAAAAGGTAAAATGAGCTTTCTTTGGTTAAAGTAAGAACTGACTCCAGTGGATCGTGGCTTTACCTGTCTAATCACACTGTGGAATATAAAGGCTTGCAGGGTCTTCCAAGGAAAATGAAAACCGAAGAAACAGAAAGAGAAAACAGGCCTGTGGAGAGGAGAGTGAAAGCATACCAGAAGAGAAAAGGAGGAGGAGAGAAAAAGAGCTTTTGGTTATCAACAACTGAAAAAATCCAGGAAGGTCAAGAATCCTAGGTGTTTGTTTGGCCCTTCTGTCCACCTTTCAAAACTCTGAAGACTGGTCTAAGTATATGAACTATTTCTATGATACACAAAGATGGCCCCAGAAAGGAAGCATGCACCTGCCTTCTGGAAAAAAAGTATGTCAGGAGGAGAATGCCGTTCCCAATTTTGCAGTTTTTGTTTTTGTATTTATTGAAGTTCTGTTTGCTCAAGGGTAAGCGGACACCCTGGCAAGGTCATGAAAGTCCCAATTCTGACCTATTTAACCTGCTACCTAAATAAAGACGCAAATGAAGTCTCACTTTTTTGTCTATGTCAGTTGGCAATCCTCACACTGCCTTGTATTATCTGAATCCCAAATACACAGCAAGGATTTGTTCCAAGTCGCTTTAGACTCTAAGATATTGGCACTTTTTTAAAAGGCCAAATTTCACCTGAGGTAAGTTAGAAGGGAAAAAAAATTCAAAAAAGGGAAGACAAATACATCTGGTCACTATACAGAAGGGCTCTAGCCTGGTGCCTTCATATTTTTTTTCCACGCACAGCCCACTAGATAGCAAAGCCGTCTGGGATGTCTTAGGTGCAAACTGGTAAAACCAGACAGCTCGGCATGGTGTTTTGCAGAAAGAGTGACTTCAGTCCTGGAAGCAACACAGTACCAGGCAGCTATGTTGCTCTGCCCAAGGGAGCGTGTTTTGCCTGCAAACTTGGGTTGCTTGGAAGGGACAAGGAGGGATGATGCTGTGCAGAGTTTGGAAATAACTCTATTGTAGCTATCCGGGGGCTCCCTGTCGAGCCCTGTTGCGTAGCAAAGGGGCTCTGTAAACCTCTGTAAACTTACAGGTCTCTAAGCAGGCTATTACCCACGTTGGTAAGGCGCCAAAGCAATCTCATAGTCAATGCCAGTGCTAGTTCTCTCCTCTGGGCTATAAACAATTCCTTTACAACTGTATTTCCTGAAGAAAGGGGAGCAAAATCATGCCTATTCTTGCCTTTATGGTTTTGTCAGTGCTTTCTGACTCTATCATTGTAGGTGCTGATATTCTGTTACTGATTGGATTTCCTGGCTGAGCCACTGGGCCTCCTGGGATCCTGCAGTTGATGTCCACAACAAAATTATATTTTTTTATTCTTATGACTGTGTCTGCCAGTCTCTGGCAGTTTAATATTTTGCCAACTCTTGCTATGATTTGTCCACCATAGCGAACAGCTCCAACATACTTCTGTTCCAAGAGATCCTAATTTTATACAAGAAGTTAAACTCATTTGTTGCAAGTTTTGACACTTGTTTATAGCTTCACAAAGCTGCAAGCCATTTCTCCTGCATACTCCGAGAGACAACAGGTAAGTTCACACTGTTACAGTTCAGGGAGTTGCCTTCAGCCATCAGGGTGGTGTATGAGCCTCCACTGTGAATGCGTCTCTCCGACTCATGCGGTCAGCTTGCCTCCAGCCGGGTAGAAATTTATCACTCCAGCCTTTTCTACCCTCACCACTTGGGAGGAGGAATGAATGGAAATCAGCTCCTGAACCCCCCAAATTGATAGCACAACCCAAACCAAACAAACCAACCAATCAAATCCAACCAGGCAAGAAAACCCCCAAACCCCATGACCTTCACTGAAGTAACACCAGCTACACCTTCCATTCCTACCACACAAACTCATACTAATAAAAGCCTGCAGGCACCTGCGGGCAAGTTAAAGCACCTTGTTCCTGACACCAGCATTCAGAGAAAGCCACTTTTTTTCCACCTTGAAGCTGGGTCGGTAGCCCGAGAGCAGTGACAAGCCACAGGCGCTGGCAGCCCGTACAGCACAGATATTAACTCATTTTCCCTCAAACTTCTTTTATCTTCTTCCACGTACGCTTCGTATGCTCTTGCCTCACAATGATGTATTTGGCCTGCTCTTGTTCCTGAACTGTTATTTTCTTGCTTCCTGGAGATTTTAGACAATCTGTGGGATGGATCCGGGGTTTTGTTCTGATTTATCTTTAGGATTTTATAAACACAGTGCACCCTTACACTCTATCTCTAACACATACATACCAAAAGGAAGGACTGACCTGACACTGCAGTAATAGATAAAACAGACTCCTCTCTCTCCAGCTGAGAGAAAGCAGCTTGGCTATTTGGCCTGACTAAACTAAAGAAACTCAAAATTGTCAAAAAATAACAGTGTTGACTCTTCCAAGAATTTGCTCAATCAGTGCCAACTAAGTTGTTAGAAAAAGAATGTTGGAGGCTGACTTCTATTCAATTTCTACAGCCCTGTTCAGCCAGAAATCAAAAGGGTGTCTGTCCACCTGAGCCTTTAATTGTTTTTAATTCTGATAAGGAATTATGGTTTCCTCCAAAAAAGTTCCTTTTTCACAGTCCTCTTTTTGATCAGGTACTGGAGTTTTATTTTAAATAGTTTTACTGCAAGCACAGATCCCCTTTGTTAAAGCCAATTCAAATTAGGCCATTTAAAAATTAAGGACCACTTGTATTCTCCACAACTCTCTGTCCATACTTACTTCTTTATAAATCGGCTGTTGCAGAAGTTAAGTGCTACGGCCTCGTTTAACAGCTTACAAGTTAGTAATACATCGAATTTCTGTACAACACTCGCAGTTCCCAGCCTGGTCTGCCACCTGCTGAGCAAAGTGTACTGGTCCTCGCTGGATGACCTTTTGGAGTGGAGAGAGGAAATAGCAAAAAATCCCATTCAGTTTATCTGAAGAGAATTTTTTAAAAGACATTCTAAAGTTACAGTTCCTTACCAGTGGTGGGTATTGATTGTCCTTGGGGGCCCAGATGACTTGCTAATGCTGTTGCCTTCACACAGGAACCTCATAGCCCTTCTGAATAAACGCAGACAGTTGGAAAATAAGCTGTACTGAAATATAAGAATCGCTGCATATGTTGAAATAAAGCTTACCTTCTCTTCCAACGAACTGCTGGTGAACAGAGAGGAAGATGTAGAAGGGTCATGCAGCCGTCACCAGAGCAGCAGGAGGTGTAACACTCATGAGTGGTGGTGGAGGCGGTGGCAGTAGTGGCTGCTGCTGCTGTTGCTGCCGAATCTGCTGACGCAGCCTTTTGGTGTAGCCAGTTCCATTTCTTAAATTGTTCACAGCCTAGAGGCAGAAAAACATTTACAAAAAGGGCAAGATGAAACTTCAGCAGATCTACAAACAAAAGCCTTCACAGAGGAAAATTACTTGTGTATTCCTGTAAATGCTATCAGTCCTAAAAGAAACCAACAGACAGATATATGAAACCAACATGCACATCACATGAAACACTCATACTAATGACTGGTAACTCAGAGTAACTGTATGTCATGTACTTCAGTGTTAACGCCGAATTTGAAAGCGAGGCAATCATGTCAAACAAAAGCGTGACCTGAATTTGCCAGGTTGTCTCTAAAGAGTTGTAAGCTTCTGTGACAGCAACAGATAATGTATTTGGAAAGTAAATTTAGCCTTATTCAATTACGCCTTGCTTAAGGAGATGTAAATTAGTATCTTCTTCCCTTTCAGCTTTCTACAAATAGCCTTTTCTTACAAGCACTTTATGTAAATGTCATCACGTTACCTCGCGTAGGCACTTGTTGGCAATTAAAGCATCAGGCGAAACATCCATCTGATGCCACGCTGGGCATGTATGTTCCTCAGATTCCAGCAATGCTGTTCTAATACCTCTGTATAATTAGAATAATCAAAATAGTATTTAGCCAAACTAAGGAAGTTTTGGGGGTTCTCATCAATTATAAAAGCACACATATGATTAATGGGTGAATATGGTCTTGAATTGAGAGCATGAAGCTAGAAATGTTCAACAGTGTAAAAAATCTCTAGTATGTAGCAAATAACTATACAGTTTTGATATTTCACTATTGTAACATCTGAAGATGTAGCATAGGCTGTGTCTTGATGTTTCAACTAGTCTCTTTCCCACCATCTAGTACAGTGAGAAGTCCCCAACCTCAAGGTTAATGAATAAAACACGTCTCAAAAAAACATTAGTAGGTTCGAGTTCTGAAGGTTTTAACCAACTCTCCCGTGGAGAAGAATGTGGATTAAATGCCTAACTATCCCTTTGTTGCAGACCACCAAAAGTCCCCAGAGTTGGCTATATAATTTTCTATGAGAGAAAGGGCTGTGGACAAACTAAACGCATTCAATACCTAACACTGTAATCACCTGCACAGTTAGCCACTCTTCTCATACTCGTCCTTCTGCATGTAAAAAAGATTTAACTAGACACGTAAAAAAGGGGGAAAAGCTTCCTGGCTTTCTTTTGCCCTTTATATGAGAAGAGCGCTTTCGTATTCAATTCGTATTAAATATTAAATAGAACTGGTAACAAAGTTATTTTGTTATCTCCTCCTTCTGCTTTCAGAAGTGTAGGGGTCAGCGTTCGGAAGATCTCGCGATGTCACGGAAAGTTAAGAGGGTTAGTCGCAGCCTTGTGATGTACCTGTAACCCAACCTCCCCTTGTTAGTATAAAAGGAATTAACTGCGCAATAAAAGGCGGAAGTTGGCGCTCACACTGCGTGTGTTATCTGTCTCTTTCCCTGGTCCGGGCCGACCAGTGATCTAAGCGTGGCACCTTGATACGTAGCGAATGCTACACAGAAGATCAGATGTGATGTTTTGAATCAACAAATATGGGAGTAACACTTACATTCATCACAATAACTGTTTCCACAGCAGGGAATAACAGCTGCATCAGTCATTAGATCCTTACAAACAGAGACATCACAACTCGTCCGGAACAGGATCATCATCATCTCAGGAGGAGGACGGTTCCTCTGGTAAAAAGGGAGGCTTTTCCTTCTTTTCTCTAGCAGAAGCTTCCCTGGAGGAAGGGCGGGGAAGAAAAAAGAAACAAGTTAAAGATGGGCAAAGGAAAACTTTTCCAAGCTTTGGATTTTACCAAAGGAAGAGAAGAGATGGAATTCTTCTCACTCCACATTAGCCTTCTAAAACACAGGTGCTTAGTTTAAACTACTTTTCTACAGCCACAACACTAGAAAGGGAGGGGGGAACACTTTTCTTTCTGCAGAACTCTCCCATTCATTGGATCAACTAAGAAAGAAGCTCAGACTAGGAAAATTTTTTTTTGACAGCTAGAAATCAGGCAAAATGAATCCCACCTCTCCTTTGCCAGAGGATAAATGTAAATTGCAGGCACAGGATAAAGGTAGTCTCCGAGTAATTACATTTTCTAAAAGGAAGACGTCTATGTTACAGCTTCTACAAAAGGAGATCCATGACGGAAAACCAAAAGTGCTACCAAGTGCATTTTAAAACAGCCACTCTTGTCAGCTGTCCTGGTTTCAGCTGGGACAGAATTAACTGTCTTCCTAGTAGCTGGTACAGTGCTATGTTTTGAGTTCAGTATGTGAAGAATGCTGATAACACTGATGTTTTCAGTTGTTGCTCAGTAGTGTTTAGACTATAGTCAAGGATTTTTCAGCTTCTCATGCCCAGCCAGGGCACCTGACCCAAACTGGCCAACGGTGTATTCCATACCATGTGACGTCCCATCTAGTTTAGGAACTGGGAAGGGGGGGGGCAGGGATTTTCGCCGCTCGGGGACTGGCTGGGTGTCGGTCGGCGGGTGGTGAGCAATTGCCCTGCGCATCATTTGTACATTTCAATCCTTTTATTACTACTGCTGTCATTTTATTAGTGTTATCATTATCATTATTAGTTTCTTCTTTTCTGTTCTATTAAACCGTTCTTATCTCAACCCAGGAGTTTTACTTCTTTTCCTGATTTTCTCCCCCATCCCACTGGGTGGGGGGGGGCAGTGAGTGAGCGGCTGCGTGGTGCTTAGTTGCTGGCTGGGGTTAAACCACGACATCAGCACACGGTAGTATTTTCTCAGTTTATAGCAACAGGAAAACGTTAGTCTGTTTCACACATGGGACTTAATAAAAGTCAGAGGGGGAGGAAATCTCAGGCCAACAGCTACCTGTTGAATTTGGCAAGAAGCCTTTGAAACAGAAAACAGAAGCAAAATGAGCTTTCAAGGAGAATGACTCCCCTGTAAACACTACTGAAGTGTTTTGCAGAAACGCAGATTCTTAGCATACCGCAAGTTTAGCCAACTTCCAGGGGCATGAGCAGTAGGACCACCCTCTTTTAATATTAGAAAGTACTACAGGTTTTCAGGTTAAGGTACAATGACAGTGCTTCCTCCCTTGGAATGACAGATGCTGGCCAACTGGGTTGCATTGCCACTCAGATTTATGCGTGCTTTCTCTCCTTCACTTTTTGGTCAGTCCACTTAGTTCCATACCTAGGCATTAATAGGTGGTGTTGCATATTTTCCAGATCTTGTCAGCATAGCACCCTTCGTATTGGGATCCTTCACCTTTGTCATGAAACTCTGTGGAATTCCTGTGCTCTTCTTAACTCTGGGAACAGACTCAAATTTTTTGTCCTGTTCAAGAAAAGAGAGGCAGACGTACCTCAAGACCCACACTTAAAATGACATTTCCCTGATGATTTTAAGCAGCAAAAGCCTTTAATCCTCTCCTTTTACCTAGCGTAAGGGTTGCTCAACTGAAATACTTATTTTCCTACATGAATATAGCCAGGATGTTCCAAAGGCTTGAGCGGGGTTTTGAACTCCAGCAACATTCTTTGGCTTAACTTCAGGTTCCTTAAGGCTGACATATCCCTTAGCTCACCATCCACTCAGAGAAGAGACAAACCCGCTGCTCCTCCTCCAAAGCACAATTCAGAGCGAGAGCTTAATCTTGTGCTCTGAATCAGTCACTGGAGAAACCTACACTCACCGTCTATAGGTGAAGGTTGAATTCATACCTCACGCGTATACCTTCAGTGACTAACGTGAAATGGTATCAATACTCAACCAGGGACTTAGTGTAATTACAACACGCAAATATGCAATAGATGGGGTCAAGAGAAATGCCTTGGTTTGATACAAAATAATAAAAACAGTGAACTGTCATTAAAAAGAGTGGAAAACAGAAAAAATTCCAGTAATACTGAAGTATATGAAAATACGCATGAAAGTTCATAGAGAAAGATCTATGGACATACTTAATGTCTAAGACCTAGAAAGAAGATTCCACCTTTATAATTCCAGCTTCCCCTTGAATTTGGAAGGGCTTTGCAACATTGCCATATAACCTCTGCCTTTCACCCCAAGCGAAACAATTCTTAATATGAGTGTTCATGTATTCGTTGCGTAACTGCCCAGGTAAAATAATTAACACCTAGAGTAACACCAGAAGTCCCCCACAATCATACCCCATTTTTCGAGCAGTTCTTTATGTAGTGGCCAGGTCTTCCGCAACAAAAGCAAGTATATGATGGTGGAGGTGGACCCAAGGGTTTCTTCATGTAACTAAAAGGTTTGAGGGGGAAAAAAGAAAAAGGTAGGCACGTGTCTCTCTTGTTAAAACACACATCTCTGCAATTTTCCCATAATCTTCAAAGAACAGATTGGACATGATCAACACTTACTTGACTGGATCGTATTCATGGCAGGACTGTACCATCAAAGCTTTTAGTTCATCTTCTCGGAAGCACTGGCTTCAGCCAGACTGGCAGTCTGTTTCACAGGTAATTTACTTGACACGCACATTGGAAACACATTTAAGCCCACACAGCCAAAGACAACACCACTCACCCCATCCTGTAAAGAGCAGCACAGCGCTAGCTGAGGTTGCATGAAAACAGCGGCTTACATAAAATATAGCTGTACTGAAGATGTTCTGGGGAGTCCTTACACCATTACAGGCTTTATACGTGCCTGTTAACCTACGTGAAAAGAGCATCCTAGGGCACTCAAAACCTTAGGCTCTCTTTGAGCCTTCCACGAAGACTTGTGTAACTAATCCAATTTTCTCCCAAGTGGACTGAGGCCATGTGCAGCAAAAATTACACTATCCAGTATTTTTAAGCTGATTTTTAAGCTCCAGGCTAGTTGAAGGAGGAGACATCCACTGTACGCTTAATCGAGAAAGATGTATGCAAGGTTCATTATTTAATTCAATTTTGCAGCATTCAAAGACACACAACTTAAGATTTGGGGAAGTTGCTTTTGCTTGCTGAAATTCAGCTTCCGATACAGAAGCATGGTTTAACCTTCAGGTGCACAACCTCTCTTAAATCCTCCACAGAGCTGACGGGGATAGGCACGTCTTGCGTCCCTGAATACCTGGGACTAGGAAAAGGCCTTCTCAGAACGTGTCTTCCCGGCCTCAAAAAGGATGAGACATCCAGCAACCACCCTTACCATGTGTATTCTAAGAGAAAAAGAAATACTGGCAACACTGTTTATCATGGGGAGGAGGAATACAGCTGGAAAACTGTGAAGAAAACCATGGAACAGCAACACAGGATTCTGGATGCAATGTGTGTTATTTCATGAAAAACAACTTGAAGTAAAAAATGATGGTTGGTGGGAGTTGTGCATAGTAACATGTAGCTGGAGTAGGGTCAGAATACTTAAACCAGGGAATTAGAAAGATATTTTGAACATTGGCAGATATACTACAGATAGTAATTCAGGAGCAGAGCGCAAAAAAAACAACTCCTAAGGGAAGATTCATAATGGTCTCTTTCATACACACAGCATTTCTTTCTGTGGAGGCGAGAGCAGGCTGAAAACCACAGAAGACAGCCAGGAAGAGCAGAAAATTCAGGGCAGTAAATACACAAACTGCAAAGCATGTTCTAGCTTGACCTCGCACAGGGTCACACGTACCCTCATTTCCCAAGAGCTGGTGTGACGGGTACACTCAACCCCATAACCAAACTAGCCGTAGTTTGGTACAGGCTCCAAAGGAGGTAAAGGAGCCATAGCCAGGCCAAGAACTCCTCTAGTTTCAATCTCTTCTCTGAAAAACCCACAAAGGAGCCGAGTGACCCAGTGAGCACCGCTGCCTATCACCTTGGAACACTCATCAGGCGATTAACACAGGAATAGCGGGTGGTTTTTCCAAGACTCATTTATCAAGGAGCAAAAAAAGTTGTGGGCACAAGGAGTCTCATGCATACCCTTCCCATTGCATGTGATTTGACTAGGAGCCAGCCACTTTATCCCATAAATACGACAGCCTAAGGGAGCCTTCTTTCAGCTCTCCCTCCTAGGCAGCGTGGCTGCATGGCAGTGATCTCCCCTCGAGCTGGGACGCCTCTCAAGGTTGCTCCTCGAGGCATAGAGGCCTGTTCTCAATAGCAGATCTTTGCTAAGTGACTGATAGCATGCTGAATTCATACTAAGGAAACAGTACTAATCCACGTAGCTACTTAATATTAACTATTATAAACTTTGTACAGATAATTCCATTAGACAAACTGTTGTCCAAGTCTGAGACTAAGATTGGACCGAGCCGCACCTAGGCTCCATAAGGAGTTTAGAAAGCAAGGGGGTCCCCTCTGAACCTCACGACTCAACGGGAGGGTCTTCCTTACCCTTTTGCATCTCCGGTCTCTGTGTGAATCCTTCCACCTCGATTCTAACTCAGTTCTCCTTCGTACGTTTCTTCCGTGCAGTAATTAATAAGGCAAACCTTGCCGTCCAACTTACTGAACCTCGGGAAACCACTGTCAAACTTTGTTAAATTCCTCATATTTATTGAACTCTGTCAAATTATTATTTCACCTCAATAAAACACACTGATGCTTCTCTCCTCCTGAGCGAGGTGCTTTCCGCCCCTTGGCAAGAGATTGGCGCAGCCGGCAGGATCCTGAATCTGGACTCATGACAGCCCACAGCACAGCCTGCATGGGGTGAAAGGCATGCATCAGACCTCAGGGCCATCACACCCACAGGGAGGCCTGGGGACAGCAAGGGCACCTGCTGTGTCCCCACCAGAGCACGCCTGCGGAGAGACGGCCTTCGGGAAGGGCCCTTTGCTCCTGAGCTGTTCCCTCAGCAGCGCTTGCGAGGTGTGCGTGCAGCTCTGCCGTCCCTCAGTGCTGCTGTGGGGTCTGCGCCTGCTCGGGGAGGGAGGGAGGGAGAGGAGCTGCCCCGCGTTTGCTCTGGGTCGGCAAATCTTTCCCAAAAGGCGGGTCTGCCTGTGCTGCCAGCCACAGCCCTGGGCAGGAGGAGCTGCGTGACAGGAGCCCAAACCCCTCACAAATCCCCCCGTCCCCTCGCAGACCCCAAACCCATCAAATCTCCTCACGGATCCCCCCAGACTCCTCAGAGACCCCAACATCTTCTCACAAATACACTCACAGACACCCCAAACCCCTCACAGGCCCCCCCCAAACCCCTCAAATACCCTCACGGATCCCCCCAAACACCTCACAGACCCCAACATCCCCTCACAAATCCACTCACAGACCGCCCAAACTGCTCACAAATCCCCCCCATCCCCTCACAGACACCCCCAAACCCCTCAAATCCCCTCACGGATCCCCACAAAACCCTCAGGGACCCCAACATCTCCTCACAAATCCACTCAACACCTCACAAATCCCCTCACAGAACCCCCCCATCCCCTCACAGACCCTGCCAAACCCCTCAGAGACCCCAAAATCTCCTCACAAATCCACTCACGACCCCCACAAACCCTTCAAATCCTCTCGCAGACCCCCCCAAACCCCTCAGAGATCCCAACATCCCCTCACAAATCCACTCGCAGACTGCGCAACCCCCCCAAACCCCTCAAATCCCCTCACAGACCCCGCCAAACCCCTCAGAGACCCCAACACCTCCTCACAAATACACTCACAGACCCCCCATTGCCTCACAGACACCCCCCAAACCCTTCAAATGCCCTCACAGACACCCCCATACCCTTCAGAGGCCCCAACATCCCCTCACAAATCCCCTCCACACCTCACAAATCCCCTCACAACCCCTCCATCCCCTCACAGACCCCCCCCAACCCCTCAGAGACGCCAACATCCCCTCACAAATCCACTCGTGGACCGCCCAAGCCCCTCGCAAATCCCCCCCAAAACCCCTCGCAGACCCCAACATCCCCTCACAAATCCCCTCAACACCTCACAAATCCCCTCACGGACTCCCCCAAACCCCTCAGAGACCCCGCCAAACCCCTCAGAGACCCCAACATCTCCTCACAAATCCCCTCACCACCTCACAACTCCACTCACAGACCCCCCCAAACCCTTCAAATCCCCTCGCAGACCCCGCTAAACACCTCACAGACCCCAACATCCCCTCAACAAATCCAGTCGCGGACCGCCCAAACCCCTCTCAAATCCCCCCCCAAACCCCTCACAGACCCCCCAAACCCCTCACTGACCCCCCCCGGCCCCCACCCACCTGCACTGACCGGGCTGCAAGTGCACATTGCCAGCTCATGTCCAGCTTTTCATCCACCAGCGCACCCCCAGCTTACTCGCTGGCAGGGCAGCATGGGCACAGAGTAGGCCTTGGGGCCGTGCAAGCAGCCTTCAGCAATAGCTAAAACATGGGTGTGCTACCAACACTGGTTTGGTCACACATCCAAAACTCGGCACCATATGTGCTGCTAGGAAGAAAATTAACTCCATCCCAGCCAAAAGCAGTTATGGCTCAATAGCAGCTTGGTGCTGCTCTGTGTTTTATTTCTGGCTTTGCCTTATGTGGTGTATTTGGCGCGCACGCAATGGAGGGGCTGGGGCTGGTATTGCCCTACACAGTACCCCTGTCCTGTGCACTCCAGGACAAAGCTGGCACAGGGAGCAGAGGTGGGGATGGTGACCTGTTAACGAGCCCCTTTGGTGCCTCTGTGGCTCAGAATTTAGCAGGACAGTCCCACCAGGGAAGCTGGGCTCCCCCAGCCTGTTGGTGGGTCCCATGCCCAGCTCCCTGCCTGCTGACACCGTGGGCATCCAGGTCCCTGTGTGCCCCGATACGAAGTTCGGCCCAGGATTGGTGAATCCCTGGGTCTGCTGCCATTACGACCCGGACAATTGTGCTACTGATCTGTATTTATTGCTGTGCCATTACTCGGACACGAACGGTCGATCCCTGAAGCTGTCCGTCAGGAGTCTGTCATTGTAGCCCAAACCCATACCCTGGTGGGGCTGGCTCAGGCCCTTGCAGGAGGGCCGGCGCGATGGGCTTGGGGCGCGGGCGGGTGGCTTCAATTCCTCTGGGGGCTCGAGGTCTCTGGGCTGGTCCCGCAACAGCCGGCTGGCTGAGTTGGACAGCCATGAGGGCCGGGGTGGAGGCGGGCGGGCCGGGCGGCTGTCCGGGCTGGCGGAGGCCCGTTCCCTGCTGCTCTGTGGCAGGCGGGCCGGTTTTCCAGGCACAGGTGATGGCTCTTGCTGTCGGGTCCAGCTCTCCGGGGTGCTGCAGCGGCTGCTCCGGCTGTCCAGGCCCGAGGAGCAGCTGCTGGTGTCGGACCGGGCTCGCGAAGCTGCGGAGAGGCGCCTGCGGAGAGAGGAGGCTGCTGAGGCCCCACCGCGGCTGTGGGGCCGGGCGGGTGTGAGGGTGCGGGGCAGCACTGGGCGCCTCACGGGGTGCGGATGCCTGACTGCGCGTGGGAGCTGTGGGCGTGGAGAGCTCCGTGCAGAAAACGGGGCACCCCGCACCCCTCGTCTGGGGCTCTGCTCGCCTGCCCACGGCTCGTCTCCTCTCGGCCCTGACCATCCTGACCTGCCTGCTCTGCACGTGCCTGGAAGGAGACCTGCCCGCGACAGACCGAGGGGACCAAAGCTGGGCACAGCGCTGCAGGGCCAGGAGAGCCTCCTGTTCTCCTTTCTCAGCGTGCCTGGCAGAGACCAGCACTCGGCTCCCCTGCCTGTCCCTGACCAGACAAGGGCACAGCCTCGGCTCTCTGTTCAGCGAGATGCTCTCCATCCTCTCTTCAGAATACGTATCCAAAGAGATACGTACCCCTGCACAGAAAAAAACCCTGCCTGTGCTGAGAACACGCATGCTGGCAGTGCTCACGTGCAGATGGGACAGGCTGACTCTTTCTCCAAAGCAAGGCCGAGAGCTGGGAAGGCTCCTCACCACGGTCTCAGTTGCTGGGACACCCTGGTCGAGGTGAACCTCTGGGATTTACGGCATCACCTAACAGGGTGATTTCTGCTGGCAGGTTCACTGGCAGAAAGATGTCACTATTGCGCTTCTCACTTTCTATGGCAATGTCATCCCTCGTTTTTCTTCCTGACCTTGCTCATCCTACGTCTGTCGCTGGGTCTGCTCTTGTCGAGGCAGGGTCACTTTTAACTAACACTTGCCACAGGCGGAAGGGGTTTCACAAAAGAGTGCCCATGAATTGAGAGGCCAGTTAAAACATCTTACAGCAGAAATCTCAGTAGAGTTTGGCCAGTAACTGTCTCGGCACTCCACAATACCCTACCTCTAAATGTTTCATGGCTAATAGCAGCCATCTAATACAGAAGTTTGGCAAAAAAAACTCCCAACAACTCACCGTCGTCTCTTCCTCCACAGACAGATCACACAGCACAGTATCATCCCAAACAGCACGGAGCCCAAGACCGCCACGGCGCCTTCTATGCAGTAGTACCAGAAATCTTGAGGATCCATAGCATTTGTGTTTCTCTTGTCATCCACACCTGCAGGAACAATTCTGTGCATTAGTGTGTCCTGCACGCTACTGGTAATCTCACAGGAGGTCTGACATTGCCAGGAAATGTTCTTTCTCGCTTTGTTAGCATCTCTGCACCAGCAAACATGCTGGGGCTGCAATGTTTCCTTGGTTTCAGTAGAAGCAAAGGAAACTCCCAAAGCCATTGCAAATCAATGCACTCTGGAGCCTCTCTTTCTCCTCAGAGCTTTGCTTACACTGTGGTACGGCTGTAATCCAGTTTTCCCAGTGTCACAGGTTTGCTCCCCCTTCTCGGCCACCCTTCACGTTTGCACACAATTTCTTTTGTGCTCACCCACTTTCACTCCCCAAGGCTTGCTAGTGCTGCTGCCTGGAGGCTCTCTCTGACCCTTTGGGACAAGTTGTCCCACTGAACAGAACTCATGAGGCCAGATGGAGAGCATGTGGGGGAGCGCAGCTGTTTGACCAATCGTTCCTTTGAGCGACACAGACAAAACCCATCCCTGCATCAGGGAGTGCCACCCCCAGCTCTCTCCCCAGCCCATCACCCACACCCTGAGGGGATGGAGTCAGGCCCTCTCAGGAGACACCTGAACCTCGCTCTCTCCCTCTTCGCCTTTTGTCCAGCGTGGGCACTGCTTGCATGCCCCCAGGTTTCAGGACTTGTCTTCCCCTTATGGCCCCCTGCAAGACTGCTAATTACCTGCACTCTTTGGAGAAAATTCATATCTCCTGGCGTGGTGGGCTTCTCCAGGGCTGGACAGCACTGCCACTGCCAAGAATCAGAGAAAGGTAAAGCCTCAGCATGGCTCAGGCACAGAAGATGCAGGAGGGTGGCACAGGTTCCCTCTAAGCCCATGCCCGATCCGCCAGTGAATCCCTTTGGACCTCAGTTCACAGGAGGGATCCCCCTCTGTTGTGCTTAGGGGGACTCAGGGCAAGCTCTGGGATGCAGGTATTGCAGGAGGCACATTCCATTAAGAGTCGTATTTCCCATCGTCTGCTGTGGGTGGTTCAGATGGCCTCACCCCCAAAACGGTAAAGTTCTCAAATTCCTGTGAACAGGGTGCGGTGGGAGGTGAGCATCTCACTGCATCCACACAGAGGGTTACGAGTGAGTGTCTCTCTGGCACACTGATGGCAGTAACCTCCACACCCCAGAGATGACAGTCATCCTCAGAGAGCCGTTGCTGGCTTCTTTTAGAACACTCGCTCTGTACTAATAGTTTGGCTGCTGACAAGATGTGCAGTAGCGGGCACCAGGGGAAGCGGCTGCAGACACACAATGATTTTGATTCATGACACTGGATGACTGAAGGACAGCAATTACCTGGCACGCCTGTTGATTGAATTGCCCCTGTTTTTTCGTCAGAGACTGGCACTGCGTGACTATCTCCTTCCTGAAACGCCTCCTTCTCCACAGCCTCACGGTCCATCTCTTTAGAAAGAAAGTGGCTCAGTTTAATTAGAAGTAACCGTTCCTCATCAGGAACGTGGTCTCTTCAGGAGGCAATACTTCTCAAAACACATTAATAACGCTTAGAAACAAAGCCTGGGCATTTGGGGGTGCACCTAGTCACTAGTCCAAACGATGTGTCATTCATGGAGAAAAATTTAAGCGCTAGACACTTTCCAGTTTACCAGGAGACAGCAAATCCTGACCTGCTAAGAGACTAGGAGATTGCATGTGATCTTGTTCACATTCCACTTGGTGCATTTTTGGCAAACTGCAAGATGATGGTAAATTACTTCCCTCAGAGGAGACAGGAAGATGCTGTGGCCAGTTCAGGTGGGGAAAGAGTCCTTCTGAGAAGCACTTCCCATCATACCAACTCCACCACATGGTAAGGGTAACAGACACGCATACTGGACTGAACCGCAAGCTCTTGCAAGCATATTCTGGGCACTTTCACAAGTGGCAGTGAAGAGCCCACAGTCCCCCAAAACAAGAGGAAAACCACAACCAAGTTATCGAAAACACAACTAGAAACAGACAGGCAGACCACCCGACACCGAATTCACAGCCCTTCATTTTAGCTGCCTTCAAGTTAGGTGTCGGGCCTTCAGCTGGGTGTCCAGCTTTCGCCTGTCCCTGACCCCGAGGTGTCACCGAGAGTCCTCAGACATCAAGGAGAACAATGGGGTTAGACCAGGCTGCGAAGCCGGGGTGCTCCCATCCTGGCCAGGGGATGCCTGCAGCCCAGGCAAAGTCTGCTGGTCTCAGTGACCCCAAGCTCCCGGCGCATCCTGTCCACTGGCCAAGGGCACTCTCCCTGCCAGTGACTGGCAGGGTGCTGGCCCTCTCATGGCTTATCAGGAACCGGCTCCTCAGCCAAGTCCCTCACACACTCAAGGTGTGAGCACTGTCAGTTCCTGCCAGCTGGATACCAACGTCTGCCCAGAACAGCTCTGGCCAGTAACGCTGTAACTGGGGCAGCAGCCCTCCCTGGGGCTCAGTTGAACCACAACTGGCAGCAGAGACTCTGCACCATCTCTACAGCTCACCAGCACCTGCAAGGTGTGAAATTTGAGTGTCAGTGCAGTGCGGCTCTGATCGATCCCTTCCTGCTGCACAGGATTCATGTCCATACATGCATCTGAAACCTCAGCTTCCCAAGACTTCTGGTTATACCCACCACGTGCTGCTTTGTCCAGTTCCTTCAGGATTTCCTTTAGGACTTCTGGTGACTGCTGGGAAGATCTTCCTATTTCAGCTTTAGCTTTATACTTTGCTCTTTGAGGACCTTAACAGAAAGTATAAAGTTAAATTTCTCAAGAATAACATACTGAAAACGAGCGCTTAGTCTGTGAAGTCAGTCAGGACTGACTACTCACCCCTGGGATGCCAGGTGAGCTCCAGCGCAGGACCCAGCCGAGAAGCTGGAAAAGCCCTCCCTGTACCCACATCTGCAACCAAACACCCGCGAGAAGTTCCCATCATACATTGTGATATACACTGTCATACTGAATAGCAGAACACGTAAGGGGATCACCGAGCAACATGGCACACACGATGCAGGCCTATATTCTCACACCTGCAAGAGACATCTTGCTCACATTTGGGCTTTGAGCTGGCAGCTCTCAAAGGAAGGAAAAAGCCATGACGTACCCGTGCGATCTCCCTGCGCGTCAGCCCTGGAACCCGGCTGGGAAGCTGGATAGCCATTGCGTCCAGCCACGTCTGTAAACAAACAGAACAGAGAAGCTCCCGTGAAATATTTCAATAGACTTCTTCAGATGTGAACGGCAACGAAGTCGGTTCACACACAGGATTGCTCCATGGCAC
>NW_027439472.1:0-66350 GCF_964188355.1 Buteo buteo
AAAATACCCTGCAGCCCCCCCAAATACACCTGTAGCCCCCTGAAATACCCCCAAATACCCCCCACCCCCCCCAACAGCCTTGACACCCCAAAATACCCCCAGCCCCCCCAAATATGCCCCAGCCCCTCCTAGGCAGCCCCTGGCACCTCAAAATATACCCCAGCCCCCCCAAATATACCCCCAGCCCCCCCAAACAGCCCCTCAGCCCCCCCAGCACCCCCAAATATGCCCCCAGCCCCCAAGATACCCCCTTAGCCCCACCAAAATACCCCCAAGCCCCCCAGTACCCCCCAAATATGCCCCCAGTCCCCCAAATACCCCATTAGCCCCCCAAATACCCCCAAGCCCCCCCAACCCCCCAATACCCCCAAATATGCCCCCAGCCCCCCCAAATGCCCCCTCAGCCCCCCCAAAATACCCCCAAGCCCCCCCAACCTCCCCAAATACCCCATCAGCCCCCCAAAATACCCCCAAGCCCCCCAGTACCCCCAAATATGCCCCCAGTCCCCCAAATGCCCCCTCAGCCCCCCCCAAATACCCCCAAGCCCCCCAAATCCCCCAATACCCCCCAAATATACCCCCAGCACCCCCAAAAATACCCCCTCAGGCCCCCAAAAATACCCCCTCAGGCCCCCCCAACCCCCCCAATACCCCCCAAATATGCCCCCAGCCCCCCCAAATGCCCCCTCAGCCCCCCAAAATACCCCCAAGCCCCCCCAACCTCCCCAAATACCCCCCAAATCCCCCCTCAGCCCCCCCAAATTACCCCCAAGCCCCCCCAACTCCCCCAATACCCCCCAAGTCCCCCCTCAGCCCCCCAAAATCCCCCCTCAGCCCCCCAAAAATACCCCCAAGCCCCCCCAACCCCCCCAATACACCCCCACATATGCCCCCAGCCCCCCCAGATGCCCCCTCAGCCTCCCAAAACACCCCCAAGCCCCCCCAAATACCCCCCAAATCTGCCCCTCAGCCCCCAAATCCCCCCTCAGCCCCCCCAATACCCCCTCAGCCCCCCAAAACACCCCCAAGCCCCCAACTCCCCCAAATACCCCCCCAACTATGCCCCCAGTCCCCCCAAATGCCTCCCTCAGCCCCCCCCAAATACCCCCCCAAATCCCCCCCAAACACCCCAAATCCCCCCCTACGCCCCCCCAAATACCCCCCCCACTCACCTGGCGAGGTGGGCACTGTTCCTCATCCTCCAGGGAGGAAGAGGAGGAAGAGGACGAGGGAAGAGTCCCGGCTCCTCCTCCTCTTCCCCCGCCCGCTCTTCAGCCTCGGCCTTACTCCCCGCCTCCTCTTCCTCCTCTTTGCCCGCTTTTGCCCTTTTTTGCCCCGTTTCTCGCCCAGCGGCTGGTCGTTGTCCTCCTCCTCGCTTTTACCCTTTTGCGGGTTTTTCGGGAGGCCTTTTTTTAACGGCGGGCGCTCTTCCTCCCCTTCCTCCTCCTCTTCCTCTTCCTCCCCCTCCTCTTCCTCCTCGCTCTCTGTTTCCACTTTTCCCGCCTCGTTTCGCGCCGCTCGCTTCTTCTCGCTCTCGCTCCTCTTTTTACCCTTTTTCACCCCATTTCTCCTGGGCGGGTCGCTCTCCTCTTCCTCATCATCATCATCATCATCATCGCTCTCAATTTTGCCCCTTTTCACCCTGTTTTTCCGAGGTGCTTCCTCCTTTTTGGGCTCAATCTGGGTTTTGGCTTTTTCGCCCCGTTTTTTCGGAGCGGTGGCTTCTGCTCTTCCTCCTCTTCCTCCTCCTCCTCTTCCTCCTCCTCCTCCTCTTCCTCATTCCCCGTTTTGCCCCTTTTTGCCCCGTTTCTCCTAGGCCTTTTCCCAGGCTCAGTCCTTTTTGGGCCTTTTTCACCCCGTTTTTCAAGAATGGCTTTTTCTTCTCTTCGTCGTCTTCCTCCTCCCGCTCTTCCTCCTATTCCTCTTCCTCCCCATCCTTGCTCTCAATTTTGCCCCTTTTTGCCCCATTTTTCACAGGTTTATTGTCTTCCTCCTCTTCCTCCTTCTCCTCACTCTCGATTTTGCCCCTTTTCCCCCCATTTTTCACAGGCCTTGTCTCGGGCTCAGTCCTTTTTTTTGGCGTTTTTCACCCTGTTTTTCCAGAGCAGCTTTTTCTGCTCTTCCTCTTCTTCATCTTCCTCCTCATCCTCACTCTCAATTTTACACCTTTTTGCCCTGTTTTTCGCTGGGCTTTTCTCGGGCTCAGTCCTTTTTTTGTCCTGTTTCACCCCATTTTTCCGGAGCGGCTTTTTCTGCTCTTCCTCCTCCTCCTCCTCTTCATCTTCCTCCTCTTCCTCTTCCTCCTCCTCCTCCCTCTCAATTTTGCCCCTTTTCGCCCGCTTTTTCCCAGCCCTTTTCTCAGGCTTGGCCCTTTTTTTGCCTTTTTTCACCCCATTTTTCTGGAGCGGCTTCTCCTCCTCCTCTTCCACCCTCTCCATTTTGCCCCTTTCCCCCCCATTCTCACAGGCTCTTCCTCCTCCTCCTCCCTCTCCATTTTGCCCCTTTTCCCCCCATTTTTCCCAGGCCCGCTCCCTTTTTTCCCCTTTTCCCCCCGATTTTTGCAGGGCAGCCTCTTCCTCTTCTCTTCCGCCTCTTCCCCTTCCCCTTCCCCTTCCTTCTTCCTCTTCCTCTCGACTCTCCCCCCCCCCCCCATCCCTGACGCCTCTTCCGTGCTCCCGTTTTCCCCTTTTCTTACCCCATTTCGGGGGGGCGGAGCTTCCTCTTCCTCCCCCCCCCCCCCATTGCGGAATACTCCGAGGGGGGCGGGGCCAGCGCGGAGGCCCCGCCCCGTCTCCGCCCCCTCCCCCGGGCGGCTCCTGCCTTGTCCTCCACTATCCCACAACCCCCGCGCTTTTCCCAATGAGGAGCGGGAGCTCCGCCCTTTCCCCCCGCCCGCGGCGCGGGCGGCCAATGAGGAGCGGGAGGGGGCGGGGCTTGTGCCAGATGGCGGAAGCAGAGGCGGAAGTCGGAGGAGGAGGAGGAGGAGGAACGGGGCGGCCGAGGCCGATGGCGGCGGCTACAAACGGCGGGACCGGCGCTCAAACGCCGCCTCAAGCTGCTGCTTTACGTGAGGGGGGGGAATTTACCCACAAGGCGTTGCGGGGGGGTCTGAGGGGGTTTGGGAGGGGTTTGGGGGGTCTTTACCCAGAATGCATTGCGAGGGAGGGGTCCGGGGGGGGTCTGAGGGGGTGTTTACCCACGATGCATTGCGTGGAGGGGGGTTTGGGGGGATCTTTACCCAGAATGCATTGCAAGAGAAGGGTCCTGGGGGGTCTGGGAGGCGTTTGGGGGGGTCTGAGAGGGTCCTTACCCAGAATGCATTGCGGGAGAGGGGTCCTGGGGGCGTCTGGGGGGGTCTGGGAGGGTGTTTACCCACAATGCATTGTGTGGAGGGGGGGCTGAGGGGGTCGGGGGGGGGCTGAGGGGGTGTTTACCCACAATGCATTGTGTGGAGGGGGGGCTGAGGGAGTTTGGGGGGGGTCTTTTCCCACAAGGCATTGCAAGGGAAGGGTCTCAGGGGTTCTTTACCAAGAATGCATTGCGTGGAGGGGGGCCTGGAGGGTTTGGGGGGGTCTTTACCCAGAATGCATTGCGGGGGAGGGGTCCTGGCAGGGGTCTGAGGCGTGTGAGAGGGTCTTTACCCACAATGCATTGCGTGGAAGGTGTGGCTGAGGGGTCCTGGGGGGGGGGTCTGAGGGGGTCTTTGCCCAGAATGCATTGCGAGGGAGGGGTCTGAGGGGATCTTTACCCACAATGCATTGCAGGAGGGGGGTCCTGGGGGGGGGTCGGGGTGTCTGGGAGGGGCTTTACCAGAATGCATTGCGTGGAGGGGGGGCTGAGGGGGTTGGGGGGGTCTTTACCCACAATGCATTGCAGGAGAGGGGTCCTGGGGGGTCTGAGGGGGTGTTTACCCAGAATGCATTGCGGGAGGGGGGGTTCGGGGGGGTCTTTACCCACAATGCATTGCGACGGAGGGGTCTGAGGGGTTGTTTACCCAGAATGCATTGCGTGGAGGGGGCCTGAGGCGGTTTGGGGGGATCTTTACCCACAATGCATTGCAGGAGAGGGGTCCTGGGGGGTCTGAGGGGGTCTTTACCCAGAATGCATTGCGTGGAGGGGAGGCTGAGGGGGTTGGGGGGGTCTGGGGGGTCTTTACCCACAATGCATTGCGAGGGAGGGGTCCTAGGGGGGCTGAAAGGGTCTTTACCCAGAATGCATTGCGTGGAGGGGGGCTGAGGGGTTTTGGGGGGTCTTTACCCAGAATGCATTGCAAGGGAGGGGTCTGAGGGGGTGTTTACCCACAATGCATTGCAGGAGAGGGGTCCTACGGGGGTCTGGAAGGGGTCTGGGGGGTCTTTACCCAGAATGCATTGCATGGAGGGGAGGCTGAGGGGGTTGGGGGGGGTCTGGGGGGTCTTTACCCACAATGCATTGCGAGGGAGGGGTCCTAGGGGGGGCTGAAAGGGTCTTTACCCAGAATGCATTGCATGAGGGGGGCTGAGGGGGTTTGGGGGGGTCTTTACCCAGAATGCATTGCAGGAGAGAGGTCCTGGGGGGGGTCTGGGGGGTCTTTACCCAGAATACCATGCGTGGGTGGGCGTGTCCTCCCCCCCCCCATTCCCCCCTGCCCAGGAGCAGGAGTGTTTCCAGGAGGAGCTGTGCAAACTCCTGAAAGTCTCGCGGGACAAAAGGTACCAAAATCCCCCCGAATCGCCCCAAAACCAACGGCCACGCCGTCCTCGATGCAGTGGGCGTGGCCTCACACCCCCCCTCCTTCCTCCCCCCCCGCCCCATCAGCTTCCTCCTGGACCAGCTGCTGCAGTATGAGAATGTGGATGACGAGAACGCAGATGACGACTCGTCAGGTAACGAGGCGGGAGGGGGAGAGCGATTGGGGGGGCGGGGCCAATGCCCCTCCCCCCCCAGCGCCACTCCCTGCCCCGCCCAGATTCCGTGGACGCTTTGGCACCGTAAGTCCATCTCGAAACAAAAGCGTGTTCTAAAGTCCTGTACCATAGACCGCACGTGAAATAACCGCTCTGCAGATTGTCGTAAACTCTCCCGAAGGAACCGCGATCCGTGAGGTAATTGTAGTAATTGTAGTAATACAAATTGTAGTAATACAAAACATTGTAGTAATTGTAGATTAAGTAGATTCAGATGGGAATTAATACAGATTCCGATGGGAAGCCAGGAGATGGCCATTGACTGGGTGGAGCTACACTTGTCAAAAACAGTTGCTGAACTTTGAAAGTGGGAATTAACTGGATCGGTCTCTAAAATAAGTTGTTAATGCCTGTTGAGAGTATTTTTTCCAAAATAACAGTTTATGTATGATATTGTTACAAATATCCTGATAAGTTAAAATTTTGTATAAGCTGGGTTTGATCAAAAGGTGAAGTCTGTAGAATAGAGGGGTTTGAAGCTCGCAATGTAGCCATCGAAACTTAGGAACGTACAAAATGTGCTGTATGCGGTCATAAGAAAATAAGTATTGTCTAAAATGAGTTAACCATAGAAACTTCGACCGATTTGTAGTGTTTTGTCCTAAGAAACTAAGAGAGATCGTTATGGACCTTAGTTCTGTTGCTTAGAAACCCCCCACTTTGATCAAGATTCCAGTTAGTGGAATTAAGTAAGATTAACCAATGAATGTCTTAGTATCAGAATATTGATAAGGTGGTGTGACTGAGGGCCAATCACTAGAAACGTTAAATTCAAGAATTAACATTGAATGGACTTTTATGTCAATCTAATCCATGATGGAGAAAATCGCGCTGCGCAGAATCACCTAAGAGAGGTCAACTCTCGGACAAAATGAGGAAGACTATGGAAGACCACCAGAGGGCTTCTGAAGACCACCAGAGACTTCACCGCGCCTGCGTAAAAGGGACATTTGCATATGCTAATGATTTATCGGACAGTTGATGATGATGTATGGCATTTCCCAGAAATTTAGTGAATATGTATAACAGGTGTGTATTTAACCTGCAGGATTAAACCAGGTGGAGCGATCCCCCGTGTGCCCAGCGCTGCAATAAAGAAGTGTCCGCTTCTTCACTTCTCATTGCCGTTAACGAGTTTTATTCCGGATTTCGGCAACAATATCACCCCAGAACTTTGAAAGGCAGTGAGTGGTCACCTTGTAATGACATGCAGTAAATCTTCATGTTCATCTTCCATGATTACTTTTGATAGATGTAGAAATAAAGTGATATTTCAAGTGTTGTTCGATAATGCTAGAATAAAGGGATTTTGGGGTGGGCAGTCATTTGACAGTAGTAGATTTTGAAAGTAGATTTTGAAAGTAGATTTGAAAGTCATTTTTGCCACAATCTGTTTGCTTCTTCCCAAGCTCTTGTGCCTTTCAGAAGTGCACGTGTGCTGCTAGGCTCGTGCCTCGCTATCATAACGATGAACTAAGGAAATCAAGTTACTCTTCTGAAGTGACGAGTGTGTTTGGACAAAAAGTTCTAACGGTGGGCTCCTTTAAACTCTTCATCCGTTCAAACAAACATTTCTCCATGGGACCAGCGTGAGCGGTGTGTCGTGTTGCTCAGACAACATGAGTCAATGCCGTAAAAGCCAACCTTCTTTTTAGCTCGTGCTTTGGGATATGAGAAAAGCGCAGAAAAAAAGCATCAAAACTCTTGTCTGAGTTTCCAGCCAGGTGGGGCGACTTCCTCAGACTCGCACTCTTCTCTGAACTGATGCTTGTCTTACACGTTACATCCAGGGGCGCTGTGTTTCGACGTTGTGGCAAATGTAAATTACGTCAACGAGGTTTATGTCCCGCTAAGAGGCGAGAACGAATGTTAAATCCTGTATTTCTATGCACAAACTTTATTTATTTATTTATTTATTTAAAGTTTATTTAAACACAGCTGTGGGCTCTGAGTTTAGCGAAGCGCAGCCGACAATATGTTTCAGATACAGGGTTTGAATCCGGAGAGATGGAACAGAAAAGGTGTTTCTTGAGATATCATGATATCGTTCTTGAGATATTGTGATATCCCTTGGCAAATGTGGGAGTGACCGGTATTACGTGCAATAAAGCTTTTATCGTGTGCCTTGACTTTGAGAGATTCTCTCTAGAGGGCAAAGTGGATGGGCTCAAGAGTATAAGGCTCATCGTTTGGAAGGCTTTTGTTAAATGAACTTTATCTCGCTTTTCCGTAAAAACATGATTGAATTGACGTGGAAGCAACTGTTCATCCCAGCGTGAATGTTCATATGGGTGCTTTTATTTCACTTCTAGGTCTCCTGGAGAAAGCCTTATCAGCCTTTTTGTTTTTGTGGCATGTCCTTACTTTGATTCTCACTCGGTATGCTAGTAAGCTGACTTTCCAGTTATGCTCACGATAGGCTCGTTAAACTTACCTAATTGTGACTTCATTCTGTAATAACTTCCGTGCTAGTAGGCACATTAATATTAATTATCAAATTAATTATTAATATTATTAAATAATAAATATTATTAAATAATCAGTAACTAATAAAATAATTAATTAAATATTAATATAATAATTAAGTAATATTAGCATTTATATTAATTAATATTGATTGCCCAGGCATGGGGCCGCTGCTGGGACCATCCTGGCTGACCCCCCACTCCAGCCAGGGAGCAACCGAAGATATTAATTAATTAATATTAATGTGACCTACATCGGAAGAATGCCCCCAAAAATGAGTAGACAGAGAAAAGGTAAGGAGAGGGGGGGCTAGGCCAGGGAGTGTTTGAAGTAGAATTAATTATTGATGTACAACGAATGACATCACTGAGGAGAAATGCATATATACATCCCTAGTGGATTCAGGAATCGAAATTTAAGCATAATGATAGTTTTCCTAGGATGTAGGTAGGAGAAATTGTCTCGAATATACTGTAGAGCTATTAAACAATAATTTTTTTCCAAGATCTGGCACTAGTGACTGTTTCTGGTCTGGTGGCAGGGTCTCTAAATAAGACTGTACTTGGATATTACTGCACTGACCAATGGCTGAATGAACTGACTTATTTGGAAGCGGTTCTTAATTCAGAAAAAAAAAAAAAAATCTCAAAATGAAGTGGATATGAATCTGATAAATTTAAAAGTATGAGCTAATCTTGTCCTGCCAGATGATTTTTGAATGCATATCGATAGGTTTGCTGCTTTAGAAATCAGCAGCCTACTCAATACGTTGTTCACTGCTGACAGGACCGTGTGGAGTGGCTTGTTAAATCTTGTTTTTGTGGAAGCTTTCGATTAATGCTTGATTTGTTTTATTGCTACACATAACTCTCCTTAAACAGCTGTTTGTGTGGCTTGACCTCTGATTTGAGGCAGAAAGAACAACTAGAAAAAACTCAATTTTGACACTTGTAAAGAATCAACTTGCAGAACTGTTACCTACTATTGAATATTGAATATTACTATTGAATATTTCAAGTACAGATTTCAAGGTTTGGGTAGTAAGACTTTTTGCGAGGCTTGAGATTGCCGTGCAGTAATGCTAGTCTTGTCTAAATGTTTGAAGAATGGCCACTAATACGCTTAATGTGTTGACTGGAAGCTGGACTCAAATAGGAGGGTAATTTTACTAATTATATATATATGAGGGTAATTATACTAATTTTTAGTATAGCAATTATTCTGGGCCTGTGTATTCTGTTCTTCTGGTGAACTGGCCAGGATTCAGCAAAGATGGGGGCAATCCAGAAGATGTCGGCAGCGGATCTACAGACGACGTAATTTTGAAGGGGTTAATTAAGGGGTTAATGTAATTTTGAATTGTTCCAGCGCCCAGACGACCTCACACAAATACTCTACGTGTTTGTTGATGTAAACAAAAATAGGCTTTTTAGTTTATTTCAGTCTTCATTTCCGAAATATATCCTTGTGAGAGTTATCCTTATTAGGCTTTTTAAAAGTCTTAACTATCACGAGCTGAAACAGCTTTGGAAAAAGCCCCAAAACCCAACCTGTCCTGTGACTTGGATTGAGAATGTGTGTAAACAGGTTAACTAGTGTCAGGTTAACAGGTTAACTAGGTTAACAGGTTAACTACTGTTAACTAGTTAACAGGTTAACTAGTCACTGCAAGCACGCCGTGTTTCAAAGTGTACGTGAACTTGCTCGGATCCATTTGTGCTTTCCTAGTGCGCGTGCATATATTGTTCTTATCTTAAATTACTTTCCCATTTGGCACATACGCTCCTGTGCACCTATTGCGATGGTACTCAGCTTTCTCAGCTCGGAGCTTTCCTCTGCCTAACACAGCTGTGCATGACACAAGTATTGCCTCCCATGGAGATACATTAATAATTTAAATATTGAAGAAAATGCAGCAGAGGATGCTACCGAGGTATGGAGAAGATAAACACGTCCCTTGCCATTGTATCTGATTTGTTGTCTTAAGGCTGCTGCAGCACGAGACTTGACAGGATTTTTTTGGGTAGTAAAGCTAAACTCAGAACACATGGCTGAAGATGTCCTGAAATGTCGCCATAGCCAAGGCTGTTGTGACACTGCTACCCACCTGCAAGGTACAGTCTTGAAAGCAGTCGGCATGCAGATTTCGGGTTTTTCAGATTTTCAGGTTTCGGATAAAGCCTGAAAGCTGTCTACGTGATTCCATCAAAACTTGTCGTAGTCTGAAGGTCTGGTTCTGTGAACTGGGAATACTACTTACCCAGTTAAGTGCATTTGGGTTTTTTTGAGGGCTGGGGAGAAATCCTGATCACATGAAGCAAATGTTATGCTATCTCTCTATTGTAATTTCTTTAGAATTTGGTGTTTTTGTAAATGAAGTTCGATGTTTTTCCAGAGTATTTTTGTAGGTACTGTAAAATACTGTCTTCCAAAGAGAAATTTAAGACCTTCAGTCTCTTTTTTTTTTTTTTTTTTAATACACATGGGATCTGCTCAAAAACCACGAACAACTAAAACAAATGTAAGGTTGGGGGGGGGGGGCAGTCCCACAAAAAATATGTCTTACAAAATGATAACATCATGGTAGAGTAAATTTGAGGAGACTAGGCACACTGCTTTCCTGCTTCTAGTATTTCCAGGTTTGGAATTAACACCCTCTGCAAGACTGCAGCTTGCAAACTGCGTGGACAGCAGAAGTCCCAGTTTGCTGTGCGGACAAGAGATACCCCTGAATTCTTTTAAAATTAGTTGCTTGGCTTCAACAGCGATTCTGAGCTCTGATAATCTTAAGCATCCACCTAAAATCCTAGTGACAAGACCCAAGAGGCATGCAGCTATCTCGTGAGGTCCTCGTTCTCCAGCATTCCCCCTACTGCTAGTGTTCGAAACTTGTGGAGAAAGCATGACTACGACCATATACTTACTTTTTTCCTTATTACCTCTAGCTTCCAGCTTGCTTCGAGTGCAATTTATCTCTTAGAAAATTTGCCTTAGTGGGTTGGAGAGGTCTTCTTCTTCCTTCTCCCCTCCAAAAACCCCAAAACTTCAGAGCGCAAGGCTTAGGTTTACTCACAGGTTAAAATTAAGAAACAGAATCCGTGTAACTTCAGTGGCTTTTAGCAGAGCCACACCTTGAGTTTGTAAAATGGTGACCTTGGTTTTGTGACCTGTGTTAAAACCATGGTATTTAAATACATGGTATTTAAATAACAATAATATTTAATACCATGGTATTTAAATACTGTCAAGTCTGTGTACTAGTTACAGTAGGTATACAACTTCAGCACCTGCGTAAATAAAAATCCATCAGGAATTTGAAGGAATTCAAGCTGAAGTAGGTGATAAGATAAACAGCAAAGCAAATGGGAAAAAGAAGTGTTTTGTAATAGTCTACAACCCGGTGATATCACCATGCTTTTAAACAAATTCTTCCACTTGAGTATCCCAAGGCTGTTAAAGGCTGTCTTGCCCTTAACCTCTAGATCAGCATTTATGCAACTAGTCTCAAACTAACCGAGCTAATTGATATCAAAATAGATGCCTTTACATGGATTTGTTTATTTTTTTTTTTACTTTTGCTTTGCAGAATTATCTTTTGATTGCTCTTACCTTTTTTTTTTTTGGTTTTTTTTGTTCCTCTCACTCTTAGGGTGTTGAGAAGAAGTTCAGGAAGAAGTTAGGTGACTAGTTTCCCGGACTTGATACAGCATAGGTGAGATGACGTGCTTTATTTTAATATACCCTGACTCAATGCTTGTCCTGGTGCAGAGCGACGTCACTGTTCTGCAGTTTCCCTGGCTATCGCAGAATTTTGATACTGCCCCAGGACTACGCAGCTTAGATTATTTTAAATAAAGTTCAAACTGCAACAATTCAACTGAAATATTTTCCTTTGTTTACGGAGCAAGTGCTCTGTCAAAGGGATCGAAAGGAAAGTTACTCGTGCATAAAGACTCGATGAGGGAGACTCTTTGATACCAGACTTCTGCAAACTTTGCTGTTTCTATCTGCTTTATTAGCTGGTTTGTGCGGCTTGGAGGTCCAGGTGGAAGGGGTGAGGGATGCACGATCAATGCATCAATGGATTGATTGATCAATTGATTGATCGTGCATCAATCTCCTTAAAGAGGAGCAGCTCGGCGTTGAAATTGTGTACGGTTAGTAACTTGGAGCAAGACGTTCCATTGCAGGAATTAACGTCTCCTGTGGTTTTACTCGTTAGGTCGAAGCAAAGAAGTGGTTTGTGTGACGTCACCTCCGCCTGCTGTTGCAATGGATGGCCCTGTAGAACCTAGAAAGTCATAGAAGACTTTTTGCCTTAACGAGTCAAAAGCCAAGGGCAAAAAAAAATGTATCTTGAAACTGTTAATCTTGACTTTGACTTGGGGAGGGAGAAGGCTTATTAATACTGCCTTTACGTAACACTGGAGTGCCCAAAGCCCTATATTCGGGAGCAAAGCTTCATTTCTGGGCTCCATAGAAGAACCAATAGGTTGCCTTCTCGATTAGGGTCCAAAGCATCATGTGTAGCTTCTAGCCCCTCCTTTTTAGTGCCCAAAGCCTCATGTTTAGGGCAGAAATACTCCTTTTTAGGGTCCAAACCTGTCGTTTGTTACCCATAGCCTTTTTTTAGGGCCCACATTTTCATTTTTTGGCTCTAAACCCTTATTTTAAGGTGCAGAAAGCCTCTTTCTAGAGAGCAGCCTCCTTTTAATGGTCCAAAGGCTCAGGTTTAGTTTCCAAAGGCTCAGGTTTAGTTTCCAAAGTCTCCGGTTTAGAGGCCAAAGGTGCATTTTGAGTGTCCAAAACCTCATTTATAGGTTCCAAGTCCCTCTTTTAAGTTCCAAAGACTCGCTAGCTGACGTAGCATCAGCAAGGCTCTCTCTAATGGTCTTGGTCCATCTCACGGTCTCGGTATGGGTGTGACTGTAGCAGTGTCGCGGTCTTTTTACTGCAATCGGTGTCTGTAACCGTATCTATAGGGGTACCTCCATGCCGAATTGTAACTGTACCTGCGTCTGTACTGGTATCTGGATGTGTGTGTCTTCAATTGCATTTGGATCAGTACCTGGATGTTTAACGGCACCTCTATCCGTAATGGGATTAGGAGCTGTAGTTGTAGGTGTAACGGAGCGTGTGCTTGTGTGTGTGACCATCCTTGTATCTGCAATGCGGAAAGTGACGGTGTCTGACTGTATCTATAATTGTACGTATTTTACGGCTGTATCCACAATGGAAAGCGTGTGCGTCTTTAGCGATAACGGTGCCTGTGTGCTGGTTTTAGCTGGGACAGAGTTAATTTTCATCGTGGGAGCCTGTATGGTGCTACGTTCTGGATGTGTTCTGACAACAGCGCTGATAACACAGGGATGTTTTACATAACACAGGGATGTTTTACATATTGCTGAGCAGTTCTCGCCTAGTGAGCATTGAGGCCTTTTCTGCTTTTCATAATTTGAAAAGCGAGCAGGCGTGGGGTGCACAAGAAGTTGGGAGGGGACACAGCTGGGACCGCTGACCCCAGAGGACCAAAGGGATATTCCAGCCCATTGGATGTTGTGCTCAGAAATCAAATTGGGGAGGTGGGGGGGTGGTGGGAAGAATGGCAGGGGGCTACTGGTTCTCAGGGACTGGCTGAGCATCCAGCGGTGGTGAGCAATTGGGATTTTTTTGCATCACGGACTTTTCTTGGTTTGGGTTGGGTATTTTTGTGCGTGTGTGGGTGTTCCCCCTTATTCTTATTAAATTGTCTTTATCTCAACTCAAATATTTTTGTACTTTAACCCTCCCAATTCTCTCCCTATTCCATTGCAGGTTGGGAAGTGATCGAGCAGCTGTGTGATGCTGAGCTGCCTACTGGGGTTAAACCCAACGTGAGGCTCAAAGGGTTGGACCAGAGTGTACTAGAGGGAACCTATAATTATTACATCTCTCGAAGAGTTGCTGGTCACGATGTTGACTTCTCTGTTCTTGACTTTATCCTAATTAATTATTGACTTAATTAATTTATTTAAATTTAATTTAATTTAATTTAATTCTTGACTTTATCCTTAACTTTTATGTTCTTGACTTTATCTTGTTCTTGCTTTATCCGATCTGTGCCATGCTCCCTTTTTTGCTGTGCTGCGTAGCAGTTGGTGGTGTTTTGCTTGGAAGAATTAGGATAAAAGCAGTGGCCTCAATCCTGTTTTGGTATTTGGGCCCTGCCTTGATGCCTTGCCTGTATTTTGGGAACCACCTTACGGAGACACTTCACAATTACATTTTTTCCCTTTTCTCTTCCAAGAGCCAATCAGTGGAGGAAAGAGAAGGGCACCTTCCCCTTTTTCTCCTGTGAGGTAGGTATTTTCTCTCTTCTTCCAATAACTTTTCAGTATCGTGAGCATCCTTGGGTGAGTCAAATACTCCTCTTGGTACTTCTTAGGAATATCGTTTCTGCTTTTTCAAAGGTGAAGCAGCTCTTTCGAGAGATCGGCACTGGGATATGACCCAAGGCAGTGCAGTATTAGGTGGCAAGGGACACGGAAGAATCTGGGCAGGTACCCGGAATGGTTGTCACCTCTGGTAGTCTGGGACTTCACCCCCGCACAAGTGTGGGATCCTAACGAAGTGACGGAATGTTGGAAAAGAGCACGCCCTGGCCCTGGCTATGCTAAAGAGACACAAGGTGTTGCCCTGTTTGGGGACCTGACCTGTGCCTCCAGAGCACTATTCGTGACTATTTAGCACCCTCAAGGAGAAGAGAGGGTGTCTGGATCTGAAGACACACCAACAGACGTCGTGGCTAAACCGGAGAGCCAGCCCCCAACTCTATCAGGTGCCCCTACAGTTGGCACCAGCGGAGTGTGAAGGAAAGGGATGCCTTCAAAGAAGATGTCCTGGTTTCAGCCGGGATGGAGTTAACTGTCTTCCTAGTAGCTGGTACAGTGCTATGTTTTGAGTTCAGTATGTGAAGAATGTTGATAACACTGATGTTTTCAGTTGTTGCTCAGTAGTGTTTAGACTATAGTCAAGGATTTTCAGCTTCTCATGCCCAGCCAGGGCACCTGACCCAAACTGGCCAACGGTGTATTCCATACCATGTGACGTCCCATCTAGTTTAGGAACTGGGAAGGGGGGGGGGCAGGTTTTTTTGGCCGCTCGGGGACTGGCTGGGTGTCGGTCGGCGGGTGGTGAGCAATTGCCCTGTGCATCATTTGTACATTTCAATCCTTTTATTACTTACTGTTGTCATTTTATTAGTGTTATCATTATCATTATTAGTTTCTTCTTTTCTGTTCTATTAAACCGTTCTTATCTCAACCCAGGAGTTTTACTTCTTTTCCTGATTTTCTCCCCCATCCCACTGGATGGGGGGGAAGTGAGTGAGCGACTGCGTGGTGCTTAGTTGCTGGCTGGGGTTAAACCACAACAGTCCTTTTGGCGCCCAACGTGGGGCACGAAGGGTTGAGATAACGACAGACCTGACCAGAGCTCGTTAAAACAGATTTGTTCTAAGCATTCATTATGTTGATTTATGTATTAGAGTTGTTGCTCTGGTTTTTAAGGCTCTGTTATGTATCTCCTCGCTTGCTGTATGTAGTTCCTCTTCTACTGCTTATCATCCGTGGGAGGTGGATTAAGGTTTTCGCTTTGATGTATGGTATAACTCTGGTTTATGGTATGCTAAAGTCATCAGCTGTGGGATTAATCCGGTATTTGCACTTAGCATTGTCACCTTTATACTGTGGGAGCCGTTTGTGGGAAACTATTAATAACTATACCATTTACCTTTCCTCCATGGAAAACCAGTCTATGGGTGGGGTACCTTTCTTCCCCTCTCCTTTCTCCTTCAGTCCAGTTACAATGGTGTTTGAGAATTTTGAGAAATTTGAATACTCCTGGAGTGTTGGGACTAGCACGGTCCTAGCCCTACTGCTAGGAATTAGCATACTTCTGAATGTGGTTCAGCTCTCGTTTAAGGTTAAACAGCTATTTAAGAAGATCACCCAGAGGTGTGCCCCAAGGCTGGATAATTATGAGTGGCAGGGTGTGTGGGGTAGTATGGGCAGGTACCTAGAAAAGTGGGCACCTCCAATGTTTTGGAAATTCACCCCTGAACAAGTGCAGGATCCAGAAGAACTAGTAAAATATTTGGAAAAGGTATGCTGTCACCCCGGCAGCTCCAGAGAGATACAAATCACTGCAACGTGCTGGGGCCTGGCCCATGCCTATCGAGCCCTGTTCGACACCATTCAGTACCCTCAAGGGGAAGAGAAAGTCTCTGGACCTAACAACAAAATTATGAGCACCGCGGCCACTCAAACCTTGGCAACAGGCGCTGCGGCCCCTCCAGCCCCGACAAGGAGCATTGCAGGCACCCAGACCTTGGCGACAGGCACCGTGACCCCTCCAGCCCCGGCGATGAGAACTCGGGCTACCCAAACCTCAACAACAGGCACTGCAGCCCCTCCAGCCCCGGCAAGGAGCACAGCAGCTACCCAAACCTCGGCGACGGGCACTGCGGTCCCTCCAGCCCCAGCGACGAGCACTGCTGCTACCCAAACCTCGTCAACAGACACTGCGGTTATCCAAAACCTGGCTAGCGATACTGCAACTGAACCAGCGGACCAACCTGCACCAGTATCAGTTGCCCCCGTACAGAAAAAGAAATATACAAAAAAATCAGTTCGCTTAGCGAAGGGTGAAGAGGAACCAGGGTCATCACGGGAACCGGAGGAGGAGGCAGAACCAGAGGTAATAACCCGGTCCCTATCCTTGAGTGAGCTGCGGGATTTGCGAAAAGACTTTGGCCGCCGTATAGGTGAGCATATTATCACCTGGCTCCTCCGATGCTGGGACAATGGGGCTAATAGCTTGGAATTAGAAGGTAGGGAAGCCAAGCAACTGGGATCGCTTGCCAGGGAAGGTGGCATTGACAAGGCAATTGGAAGAGGGACACAAGCCATCAGCCTTTGGAGGCGACTCCTGTCAAGTGTGAAGGAAAGGTACCCCTTTAAGGAAGATGTTATATGTCAATCAAGCAAGTGGACCACCATGGAAAAAGGTATTCAATATCTGAGGGAATTAGCTGTGCTAGAGACGGTTCATCATGACCCGGACAACCCACAATTACCCAAAGATCCAGACGAAGTCCAATGCACACGACCCATGTGGCGGAAGTTTGTACAGAGCGCACCATCATCCTATGCCAACGCATTGGCAATAATGGCCTGGAAGGATGAAGAGGCACCGACAGTGGAGGAAGTGGCTCGCCAACTCCGTCAATACGAAGAAAATCTCTCCTCCTCCCTACAAGCTTGCATTGCGGCTGTGGAGAAGCTGTCTGAGGATTTCCAGCAATTCAAAGAGGATATGTCCTACTCCACACGTGTAAGGACCAATGTTTCAGCTATTAGGAGGGAGCGTTCCTCTGCCCAAGAGAGAGAATATAGAGGGTACACACCGCGAGGTGCCCTGTGGTTTTACCTATGTGATCAGGGAGAGGACATGAGGAAATGGGACGGAAAACCTACCTCGGTCCTAAATGCACGGGTACGTGAACTGCGAGGAAAAGCCACCACAAAAGGGGATTCTACCAGGAAAAATGCCGCTCCAGTTTCCAAACAGAGTAGAAGGGCTGATTTTATTTCCGATCCTCTTGAAGGGACTTCTGAGCCAATTTTACGAGAAGTGAATAGTGAATACTCTGACCGGAATTAGATGGGCCCTGCCTCCAGCCAGGTGGAGGAAAGGGATAACCAGGTCTATTGGACTGTGTGGATTCGATGGCCTGGCACGTCAGACCCACAGGAGTATAAGGCTCTAGTAGACACCGGCGCACAGTGCACTCTAATGCCATCAAGTTATAGAGGGACAGAATCCATTTGTATTTCTGGTGTGACAGGGGGATCCCAAGAGTTAACTGTATTGGAAGCTGAAGTAAGCCTAACTGGAAAGGAATGGCAGAAACACCCCATTGTGACTGGTCCAGAGGCTCCGTGTATCCTTGGCATAGACTACCTCAGGAGGGGGTATTTTAAGGACCCGAAGGGGTATCGATGGGCTTTTGGTATAGCTGCCTTGGAGACGGAGGGCATTGAACAGCTCTCTACCCTGCCTGGTCTCTCTCAAGACCCTTCGATTGTGGGGTTGCTCAAGGTTGAAGAACAACAAGTGCCAATTGCTACTACGACGGTGCACCGGCGGCAATATCGCACCAACCGAGACTCTCTGATTCCCATTCACAAGTTGATTCGCCAACTGGAGAGCCAAGGAGTGATCAGCAAAACTCGCTCACCCTTTAATAGTCCCATATGGCCAGTGCGGAAGTCTAATGGGGAGTGGAGACTAACAGTCGACTATCGCGGCCTGAATGAAGTTACGCCACCGCTGAGTGCTGCCGTTCCAGATATGCTAGAACTTCAATACGAACTAGAGTCAAAGGCAGCCAAGTGGTATGCCACAATTGACATTGCTAATGCGTTTTTCTCAATCCCTCTGGCAGCAGAGTGTCGTCCACAATTTGCCTTTACTTGGAGGGGTGTCCAGTACACTTGGAATCGATTGCCCCAGGGGTGGAAACACAGCCCCACCATTTGCCATGGACTAATCCAGACTGCACTGGAAAAGGGTGAAGCTCCGGAACACCTGCAATACATTGATGACATCATCATATGGGGCAACACGGCAGAAGAAGTTTTTGAGAAAGGGAAGAAAATAATCCAAATCCTTCTGGAAGCCGGTTTTGCCATAAAAGAAAGTAAGGTCAAGGGACCTGCACAGGAGATCCAGTTTTTGGGAATAAAATGGCAAGATGGACGTCGTCAGATCCCAATGGATGTGATTAATAAAATAGCAGCTATGTCTCCCCCGACTAATAAAAAGGACACACAGGCCTTCCTAGGTGTCGTGGGGTTTTGGAGAATGCATATTCCAAATTACAGTTTGATTGTAAGCCCTCTCTATCAAGTGACCCGGAAGAAGAATGATTTTAAATGGGGCCCTGAACAACAACAAGCCTTTGAACAAATTAAACGGGAGATTGTTCATGCCGTAGCCCTTGGACCAGTCCGGACAGGACAAGATGTTAAAAATGTGCTCTATACTGCAGCTGGGGAGAATGGCCCTACCTGGAGCCTCTGGCAGAAAGCACCTGGGGAGACCCGAGGCCGACCCCTGGGGTTCTGGAGTCGAGGATATCGAGGATCCGAGGCTCGCTATACCCCAACTGAAAAAGAGATATTGGCAGCGTATGAAGGAGTTCGAGCCGCCTCAGAAGTGATTGGTACTGAGACACAGCTCCTCTTAGCACCCCGACTGCCAGTGCTGGGCTGGATGTTCAAAGGGAGGGTCTCCTCTACACATCACGCAACTGACGCCACGTGGAGTAAGTGGATCGCATTGATCACACAACGGGCTCGCATAGGAAACCCCAGTCGCCCAGGAATTTTAGAAGTGATCACGGACTGGCCAGAAGGCAAAGATTTTGGAATGTCGCCAGAGGAGGAGGTGGCACGGGCTGAAGAGGCCCCGCTGTATAATAAACTGCCAGAAAATGAGAGGCAATATGCCCTGTTCACTGATGGGTCCTGCCGCATCGTGGGAAAGCATCGGAGGTGGAAGGCTGCTGTATGGAGTCCCACACGACAAGTTGCAGAAACCGCTGAAGGAGAGGGTGAATCGAGTCAGTTTGCAGAGGTGAAAGCCATCCAGCTAGCATTAGATATTGCTGAAAGAGAAAAGTGGCCAGTGCTCTATCTCTATACTGACTCATGGATGGTGGCAAATGCCCTGTGGGGGTGGTTACAGCAATGGAAGCAGAGCAACTGGCAGCGCAGAGGTAAACCCATTTGGGCTGCGGCACTGTGGCAAGATATTGCGTCCCGGTTAGAGAATCTGGTTGTAAAAGTACGTCATGTAGATGCTCACGTACCCAAGGGTCGGGCCACTGAAGAACATCGGAACAACAAACAGGTGGATCAGGCTGCCAAGATTGAAGTGGCTCAGGTGGACCTGGACTGGCAACAGAAGGGTGAGCTATTTATGGCTCGGTGGGCCCATGATACTTCAGGCCATCAGGGAAGAGATGCAACATATAGATGGGCTCGAGACCGAGGGGTGGACCTGACCATGGACACTATCGCACAGGTTATCCATGAATGTGAAACATGTGCTGCAATTAAGCAAGCCAAGCGGTTAAAGCCCCTGTGGTATGGAGGGCGATGGCTGAAATATAAATTTGGGGAAGCCTGGCAGATTGACTATATCACACTCCCACAAACTCGCCAAGGCAAGCGCTATGTGCTGACAATGGTGGAAGCAACCACCGGATGGCTGGAAACATACTCTGTACCCCATGCCACTGCCCGGAACACTATCCTGGGCCTTGAGAAGCAGGTCTTGTGGCGACATGGCACCCCAGAAAGAATTGAGTCAGACAATGGGACTCATTTCCGAAACAACCTCATAAACACCTGGGCCAAAGAGCATGGCATTGAGTGGGTGTATCATATCCCCTATCATGCACCAGCCTCTGGGAAAATTGAGCGATACAATGGACTGTTAAAGACTACATTGAGAGCAATGGGGGGTGGAACCTTCAAACATTGGGATACACATTTAGCAAAAGCCACCTGGTTAGTCAACACCAGAGGATCTGCCAATCGGAGTGGCCCTGCCCAATCAGAATTTTTACATACTGTAGAAGGGGATAAAGTCCCTGTAGTGCACATGAAAAACATGTTAGGGAAAACAGTCTGGGTTACTCCTGCCTCAGGCAAAGGTAAACCCATTCGTGGGATTGCTTTTGCTCAAGGGCCTGGGTGTACTTGGTGGGTGATGCGAAAAGATGGGGAAGTCCGATGTGTGCCTCAAGGGGATTTGATTTTAGGTGAAAATAGCCAGAATTAAACTGTATGATATTAGTTGCTATATAACCCTGCTACTGTATGTTATCATTACTATAATTGTTATATGCTATATCCATAGTACTATAGTAAGAATCACTTGGATCAAGCAAGAAAGAACTGTGATAAAACTGAGCAAAGCGCCGTAGAGGTGGAACCAGAACTGACTCCAGCATACAACAATCCAACGGTGCACACCATCCTCCTGCTGCATCAAATGTCATCTGCTCCTCACACCGCACAGAAGCCCAATTCTGCTCTACCGACTGAGAGGACTTTGCACCATCCCTCCTGCCCAGACAGACTGGTATGACAGATGGAGCCCAGAGTCGGAAACTAAATGAACTCAACAAACATTTTATGAACGTAACCCATGAACTAAAGAACTGATATCTCTGTGTGTATATACTTTTATATATATATATATATATCATTGTTCATATGTCTCAAAGGGATGGAAAGGTGGTGATGATTGATCAGAATGTAACTAAAGGTATGGGAACTGAGCATGACGTCAATGGTATAGAATAAGGGGTGGATACTGTCCTGGTTTCAGCCGGGATGGAGTTAACTGTCTTCCTAGTAGCTGGTACAGTGCTATGTTTTGAGTTCAGTATGTGAAGAATGTTGATAACACTGATGTTTTCAGTTGTTGCTCAGTAGTGTTTAGACTATAGTCAAGGATTTTCAGCTTCTCATGCCCAGCCAGGGCACCTGACCCAAACTGGCCAACGGTGTAGTCCATACCATGTGACGTCCCATCTAGTTTAGGAACTGGGAAGGGGGGGGGGCAGTTTTTTTTGGCCGCTCGGGGACTGGCTGGGTGTCAGTCGGCGGGTGGTGAGCAATTGCCCTGTGCATCATTTGTACATTTCAATCCTTTTATTACTTACTGTTGTCATTTTATTAGTGTTATCATTATCATTATTAGTTTCTTCTTTTCTGTTCTATTAAACCGTTCTTATCTCAACCCAGGAGTTTTACTTCTTTTCCTGATTTTCTCCCCCATCCCACTGGATGGGGGGGAAGTGAGTGAGCGGCTGCGTGGTGCTTAGTTGCTGGCTGGGGTTAAACCACGACAAAGATCACGCAGGTGACCAAGTCAAGTGGACCACTGCTGAGGGACACATCCAGTATCTGAGGGAATTAGCTGGGAATTAGACAAACACCATCGCCTTGAACATACCCACCTCACCGCCTGACTCCTTCTGTTACTGATTTGTCATTGATTTGTTATTAGTTAGAATTAATCATATTCAATTTTAATATTTTAGCAAAATTATATGTATGTTGCATTTTATACGTCTAACCACCAGGCAGTACCTGCTGTGAAATCCCCTGTATAGCCCTGTACCAAGGCCGGAGAAATTGGCTCAAATAATCTAGTAGGAACATTTAGAACTTAGATAACAAGATAAAAGAAATTAAAATCTGATTATAAAAGAGTTTGGTTTGACTAAGAAGTAGAAAATTGTGAAGCATAAGTATGGGAGTGTTAAGTTTGAAATGTAGCCTTAGGAACTTAGGAGCTTAGAAAATGTAGAATGTGTAACCATAAGAATTTAAGTATTGTTCAAAATCACTTAACCACAGAAGTTTTGACAAAGGTTGGGAGTCTTGTAGTTTTAAATTGTTTATTTTATTTTATATTATTATTTATGTATTGTATATATGTTTATATTATTTTAATTGTTTTAAAAGCCAAGGAAACCGTTATGGACACCATCTTGCTGCTTGGAAACACCTGAGAGGTCAAGAAGCGGACGAGTGAGGAAGACTATGAAAGACCACCAGAGACCTTCACTGCGCCTGCGTAAAGGACATTTACATATGCTAATGATTTCCCGGAAATCTGATGAATATGTATACCCTTTCTTGGAAATCTAATGAATATGCATGAATTAGTTTTAATATAAGTTGTATTGTTTTGGTGTCAGGTGTGCGTGGTTCGTGAGAGGACTCGCCTGCGCACCCGGCTGTCAATAAAGAAGTGTCTGCTTATCGACACTAAATTGGGGTTGATAAGTTCTTCATTCCGAGTTTTTCGGTAACAAGGAGGCAGCAGGGATGCGCTGGGGGACCCTCGCTGCTGGATGGGAGAACGTCTGAGAGGATTTTGGGGTGAGGAGCGGGGAAAAGCGTCCCTTCTCCTGAGCGGAGGGCAAGCGGCGAGCTCGACAGAGGGCTGCCGCACCGTGGCCATCAGCTTGGAGCGGAGCTGCTCGTTGCTTTCCACCAAAGGGGAGGTTTTGGGGAGCTCCTTCCCCAGGGGTCCCCAAAATCTGGGCTGTGGGGAGGCTGGACGGGGCTGGGGGCTGTCCCGAGAGCCCTGCCTGAGGATTCCACCAGGCTCAAGGGACAAGGTGGCTGCCAGGTCCTGTGTAGGGTTTAGGGTTTATTTCCACGGGGCCTGGACGATAGACCACCAATATGATGATTAAAGCCGCCAATTTATTGAGCTTAGCCGATTATTTTTATACAATTCTCTAAGTTGTTTAGAAACTCTGATTGGTTGCTGCACGCGAGCATTTGGTGTCCACGCGCACAAACGTGAACGGTGATTGGTTACATCGGTACTGTCCACGCGCACAAACGTCAGATAAAGTTAGTTATACCCGCTCTGTACACGTGCATAAACACAGGACATAATTGGCTGTATTAATTAGAGCATGCAAGACTTGTCTCGGTCCAATCGGTCGAGATAAGCCCCTGAATTGAGGTTGTTTGTGCCAAGTTCCCTTTATCGTGGAACGTGCACCTGTGTTTTTCTAACTGGGATCTTTCTTTTTCTATTTTCTTGTTTAGTCTGTTCAAAGCCTTCTAAAGGCGTCTGGAACGCTCTTGTGACCATGAGCTGCTTTTAGGCCCGATAACGAAGTTCCCTATAACTGAATCCTACAGTCCTGGTCCTGGGGCTGCCCAGAGTATCGAGGCTCCTGTGGGCTCGGTCCCCTCCAAAGTGGGACCGTTCCGAGCTTTCTCCAGGAGCTCCACAGCCACGGCAGTGTTTTTCCCAGCATCTGTCCTCCCTGGGGCGAGGAGCTTGCCAAGAGTCCGTGAGCTGTCTAGCCTGGAGCCTGGGACCTCTTTTCCTCATTTTCCAGAGACTGTGGCTGTCTGGGGAGCTGGGTCCGATGACACGCTGGGACGGCTGAAGCTGGACTGACGTGCGGAAAACAGACTCCACCATCGGTGAGATGGTAAAGTCGGGATGTTTATTCAGCACTGGGCAGCACGGGGGGTAGTCCCACCAAAGTCGTGCGCGCCTAATTGTGCAGGTTAAGTACATCGTTCTACATCCATACTCATTAGATTTCCGAGAAATGTTATACATATTCATTAGTTTTCCGGGAAACTATTAGCATATGCAAATGTCTTTTACGCAGGCGCATGGAAGGTCTCTGGTGGTCTTCAGGAGTCCTCTGGTGGTCTTCCATAGTCTTCCTCACTTGTCTGCTATTTGACCCTCCTCAGGTGATTCTGCGCAGTATGGTCTTTTACATGTTTTGATACATCAGTGCTCGTTAGTGCTCCTATTATCTAAGTTCTCATTAGTGGTGTAAAACCATATGGTTAGTTTAAGCTAAATTATCTACAAGGACGAGAACAAAGGCAGGAGTTCTTCTCTTTTCTGGCCCTATCTATTCAAGCAAGGTCTCTACTTGTGCCTTCTTAACAAGATTGTAAATACATCAAACATTTAATTAAGTTTTGTGATTGTTCATGGTTCCTTCTTGCTCATCAGTCCCAAGTACCAGTCCCTGACAGGCTTAATCCTTGACAAACACCAGTCTTTGGTATGTAAAGTTACAGAGAGACAATCATTAAGCAATTAGCAGTTTGTTCTCTATATCAGGACAAAGTGGCATCCCGGTCCCCCTCACCCTGTAGGGCTTCAGTCTTCCCTGAGGAACGATCCTTCCCTGACCATCACAGCAGCACTCGGACCACCTCGTGGACCCGGAGCAGCTTCTTGGCCAACTGGGAGAAAAACCAAGTGGAGATCCAGTCTGAGAAGGGATTCGGCACCCCACAGGGCTTCACTCTTCCCTGCGGTCAGTGGAGAGACCAAGCAGAGAGACGGGGTATGATGCTAGGTCTGTGCCAAAGATAATCCATGGGAAGAAGTCTTAGGGGTATTCCACATGGGGAAATGCCTGGGATCTTCTCTAGCCAAGAGATGTCAGCAAATGTTTTAAGGAGGTGAAAGAAAAAAATGGAGAACGTGGGGGTTTTTTTCAAAAGCTTTCACTTTTCCTATCTCTAAAATATTGTTTCATCAGCCTTTTTGTCTTTTCCCTGGGCAGCATGTCCTCATTGCAGGACTCAGGAACCTCAGGATCTTTGCTGTGGTCCGAGAGCAATTCCACGGCAAAGGAGTCATATTTGTGGTTCACAGACCCATCTTCCAGCTGGACACTGATGAACGATGGCTGCGGGAGCTCGTGTTCCCCACGGTGATTATCCCTGGGGAGAAGGAAGCAGCCGCCCTCTGCTTTCCCCCTCCAGGTCTTGCGTGCCTCCCGTTCCCTGGAAAGGGCTGGGAGAAGTAGACAATTCCCACCAAAGGTCAGGGGACAGCTTGAGCTCCTGCAAAACAACTGACTCCCCAAAAGCTGTTTCTGTCAACGACTTTTTCTTGAGAACTTTGTTAGGAATCTTCCCTGGAAATTTGACCTGCTGTGGCAGTGACGACATTCCTCCTCTTGGCGGATAATGTCAAGTTGGAGCTGCTGAACTACAAGCAGCTCTCATGAGCCACCTCCTTCCCATGTCACATTGTGGAGAACTGTGTGCAAGAGTGTCACCCGAGACTAAGGGGACAGACAGGTTCTTCTAGGAATTCTTGCCAGAACGATTATGGCACTAAATCAGAGTTATAATTAACCTTTCTTTTCTTAACAGGATACTATGATTAGTTTAGCGCCAAATTGATGAGTAGAATAGCACAGGATTTCTACAAGCAGATTCAACGTAGAACAATTTATAAGTAGCATAATACAGAATTTATGATACAACTGAACTTATAATTTCTAATCACCTGGATCCTAATATAACTTAACTTATGTTTCCTAATTACCTGGACCCTCTGCAGATCAGGTCAAATCTGAGTGCGTGGTTTGCTGTCTCAGTACAAGAATCCTAATCTGGACTTGAAACCCATAGAAAAGAATAGGAGTCACTGCCTCAGTCCTCAGCAGAAGCAGACGAACGGTGGAGGCATCCCTGGCCACAGGGCTGTCACAGATCTCACTGTCCTGTAGCAGTTCCAGTCCAAGTTGCCCCCTTAGGACTTGTAAATGCTGGATTTACAGACAGTGCTCTTTCTATAAAAAGCCAGGAGGCAACAGGAGGCCACAGGAGGAGAAGGAGAAGGAGGCCAGAGGAGGCAAGAAAAACAGAAAAAGGAGACAACAGGATGAAACGAGAGGCAGGAGGAGGCAACAGGAGGAGGGGGAAGAGGCAATAAGTCAACCGGAGTCAATAGGAGAAGGAAAAAGAGGAGTCAACAGAAGGACAAAGCAGCACACAGGAGATAAGAGAAAAGGAACCAACAACAAGAGGCAACAGGAGGAGAAAGAGAAGAAGGCAAGAGGAGGAAACAAGAGACAATGGAAGGAAAAAGGTGGCAACAGAAGGAAGAGGTAACATGAGGATGGTAAGGAGGAGGAGGGAATGGAAGAATGAGGAGACCAGAGGCAACATGAGTAGGATTGAACAAAACCAGGAGGCAAGAGTAGGCAAATGGAGAAATAGATGAGGAGGAGCAGGAGAAAGCTGGTGGAGGAAACAGGAGGAGGAGACAATAAGAGGCAACAGGAAGAGGAGAGCACAGGAGGAAACAAGAGGACAAGGAAAAAGGACATGAAAATGAGGCAAACAGAGAAGGAGGAGGAGGAGAAGGGGGCAGGAAGCAACAGGAGGAGAAGGAAGCAAAAGGAGGTACAGGCAGGAGGAGTAAAAAGGAGGTAAGAGAAAGCAACGGGAGGATGTTGATGATGAGCAGGTGAAGTAGAAGACAAGAGGAGGCAAGAGGAGACAATATAAGGAAGAGGAGAAGGAGACAAGAGGAGGCAAGAGTACCAATCTGGAGGAGGTGGAGGAGTAAGCATTAGGGGCAGTAAGAGGCAACAGGATGCACAGAGGAGGATGCAACACGATGCAAGAGTAAGAGGAGAAGTGAAGAGGAGGAGGAGGCGACAGGAAAAAAACAAGTGGCAGAAGGAGGCAAGAGGAGAAAAGACCAAGAGGGGAAGGAGGAGGAGGAGGAGGAAGCAAGAGGAAACAAGAGGAGGATGAGGAAGTGGAGGCAAGAGGAGGCAGCAGAAGGCAACAGTTGAGGAGAGGAGGCCTACAGGATGGAGCGAAGGAGAGAAGCAACAGGAGGCAAGAGGGTCTTAGGAGGAAGAGGTACCAGGAGGCTGTCATGGTTGAAGCCCAGCTGGTATCAAACCACCATGCAGCTGCTCATTCGCTCCCCCTTGCCCCTGGTGGGATAAGGAGAAAGAAAAAGGCAGGTGCATGGGTCGAGATAAGGAGTAGGAGGGATCGCTCACCACTTATGGTCAGGCTCAACTTGAGGAAGAAACAAAATCAATTTAATTGACCGCAAATCAAATCAACAGGAAAAGGAGGAGGAGGCAAGAGGATGCCACAGGAGGCAATAGAAGTCAGACAAACTTGAGGCAAGAGGGGACACAGGAGGACACCAGAGGTAAAGCAGGAGGAGGCAAAAGGAGGCAAGAGGAAGCAAAACAGGAGGTGGCAATGGTATGCCATAAGATGCATGAAGAGGAAACGGGATAAAACAGGGAATGGAGGAGGAGGAGGAGGAGGAGGTGGAGAAGGATGGAAGAATCGGTGAAGGCGAGAGGAGAAACAGGATGCAACATGACGAGGGAGGAGGCAACAGCAGGCAACAGGAGGCAAAAGGAAAAGGTGTCTTCCTCCTTCTAGGGGCTCCACTGGCCTTTTAGTGCCTCTTCCTCCACCTGCTTTACTGTTCTCGTCTTGCCTCCTGCTGCCTCCAATTTCCTTCTCTTCTTCCTCCTCCTTTGGCCTCCTTTTGCTTCTTCATCATCCTCTTGCCTCCTCTTGCCTCTTCCTCCTCCTCCCCTTTCCTCTCTTTGCCTCCCGCTGGCCGATCGGGCTCGTGTGGCCTCTTCTTGCCTACTTCCCCCTCTGTTCCTCCTCCTCCCCCTCCTCTCTTCCTTCCTCTTGCCTCCTCTTGCTTCTTGTTGCCTCCTCCTCCACCTCCTGCTCTTGCATCCTCCTGCCTCCCATTCCCTCCTCCACCTCATCCTGCTCTCGCCTCCTTCTCCTCCTCCTGATATTGACTGCTGTTGCCTCCTCCTCTTCCTCCTGCCTCCTGTCTCCACGTCCTCTTGCCTCCTGCTGCCTTTCCCTGCCTGCTCTTCCTTCACTCTCCCGGGATCTCCTCTTGCTTCCTGGAGGAGAAAGGAACATGAGGAGGAGGAGGCCAAGGACAAAACAAGTAGCACCAGGAGGCAAGAGGAGAAAAGAGGAAGAGGGGAAGGAGGAGGACGTACCAAGGGTCAAGAGAAGGCAGCGAAAGGAGGAGGAGCAGGAGGAAGACAGAGCAGACGAGAGGAGGATGAGGAAGTGGAGGCAAGAGGAGGCAGCAGAAGGCAACAGTTGAGGAGAGGAGGCTTACAAGATGAAGCAAAGGAGAGAGGCAAAAGGAGGCAAGAGGGGCTTAGGAGGAAGAGGTACCAGGAGACAAAGTTCAGCAAGAGGAGTAGGAGTAGGAAACAGGAGGAGGAGGAGGATGCAACAGGAAGCAATGGCCAGGGCAGAATTCTGGAGGCAGGAGGACACAGCTGGACACAGGTGAAGGAGGAGGAGGCAAAAGGAGGGAGCAGGACAAGAAGGAGGTGGAGGCAACAGAAAGAGAAAAAGGAGACCACAGGATGCCAGATGAGGGAACAGGAGGCAAGAGGAGGCCACAGAAGAAGGAAGAAAGAGGAGGCAAGAGGACGACAGAGTAGGACACCAGAGACAAAAGAAGGAGGCAGCAACAGGAGTCAACAGAAAGAGAAAAAGGAGGAGATAATAGGACAAAACAGGAGGCAAGTGGAGGCAACACTAACAGAGAGGAGTTGGCCCCAGGATGCTGTAGGAGGCGACAGGAAGAGGAGGAGGCAACAGCGAGGAGGAACTCAGTGATGGAGCTGCTGTTAGACATCTGCTGCCTCTAGGTGTGGAGCACTGAACAAGGAGGAAAGGACAGCGAGAAGTTAGGGCATTCTTCTCCGACAAAAATCAAAGCCATTTCTCATACTACATACTCACCACAGCTTTCCCATTTCAAAGAGATGGATGTTCAGCTCCAGAGCTGGAGCTCTCATTGATGTGAGCTGAATGGGCCATGAGGAGCAGGACCTCTGCCTGCTGACTGCCGAGGAGTCAGCCCTGCTCAGCAGCAGTGGATTTCTGGGAAAAGCGTTGGTCAGGGAGTCAGTCCTGGTATTTCAGTTGCTGAGATGAAACTCCTCTTCATGGAAAAGTGCTTGTCAGCATCTGCACTCCAGTTGCTAAGAAACCACAATGAACAGGGTGTTGGAGACAGAGGGCTTTGTGTAGAGCTCTCCCCTGTCTCACCAGGAGATAGCAAAATCCATGTAGTTTTGTGATAGCAACCTCAATGCTTTTTGCAACAGCTTTCAGGGCTGCCACCTTCCGTGTGGGACAAGGAGCCAGACGTTTGCCTTTTCGGGAACAGGCTCTGCGAGGATGCGCACCGTGAGATGTTCCTTCTCTGCGCAAGCACTGATCCCAATACCTGTTGTGCCTGTGAATAGACTGCATGGGGACGGTGAAGACCAGCAACAGCTTTCAGGGCTACCACCTTCTGTGTGGGACAAGGAGCCGGACGTTTGCCTTTTCGGGAACAGGCTCTGCCACGGATGCGCACCGTGAGATGTTCCTTCTCTGGGCAAGCACCGATCCCAATACCTGTTGTGCCTGTGAATAGGCTGCACGGGGAAGGTGAATACAGGCAACAGCTTTCAGGGCTGCCACCTTCCGTGTGGGACAAGGAGCCGGACGTTTGCCTTTTCGGGAACAGGATCCGCCAGGGATGCACACCGTGAGAGATTGCGTCTTTGGGCAAGCAGAGATTCCCAGTGTTGCTGTGCCAGTAAATAGGCTGCACGGGGAAGATAAAGACCAGCAACAGCGTTCAGGGCTGCCACCTTCCGTGTGGAACAAGGAGCCGGACGTTTGCCTTTTCGGGAACAGGCTCTGCGAGGATGCGCAGCGTGAGATGTTCCTTCTCTGCGCAAGCACTGATCCCAATACTTGTTGTGCCTGTGAATAGACTGCATGGGGACGGTGAAGACCAGCAACAGCTTTCAGGGCTGCCACCTTCCGTGTGGGAAAAGGGGACAAGGAGCCGGACGTTTGCCTTTTCGGGAACAGGGACTGCCGAGGATGCGAACCGTGAGATGTTCCTTCTCTGGGGAAGCAGAGATGCCCAGTGCGGTTGTGCCTGTGGATAGGCTGCACGGGGACAGTGAAGACCAGCAACAGCTTTCAGGGCTGCCGCCTTCCATGTGGGACAAGGAGCCAGACGTTTGCCTTCTCGGAAAGAGGCTATTCCGAGGCGCAGTGCCATGAGATGTTCCGTCTCTGGGAATGCACAGGTCCCCAGTGCTGTTGTGCCTGTAGGTTGGGCTCCAAGGGACGTTGAAGAGCAGCATGAGCTTTCAGGGCTGGGCCTTTCCTTGTGGGAGAAGGAGCCGGGCGTTTGCCTTCTCGGAAAGAGGCTCTTCCGAGGCCGAGGACCATGAGATGTTCCGTCTCTGGGAAAGCACAGATCCCCAGTGCTGTTGTGCCTGTAGGTAGGGTGCCAAGGGACGGTGATGAGCTCAAGAGCTTTCAGGGCTGAGCCATTCCTTGTGGGAGAAGGATCCAAACGTTTGCCTTCTCGGGAAGAGGCTCTTCGGCGGCGGAGCGCCATGAGATGTTCCGTCTCTGGGAAAGCTCCGATCCCCAGTGCTTTTGTGCCTGTGTATAGGCTGCACGAAGAATGTGAGACCAGCAATAGCTTTCAGGGCTGGGCCCTTCCTTGTGGGAGAAGGAGCCGGACGTTTGCCTTTTCAGAAAGAGGCTGTGCCGACGCAGAGCACCATGAGATGTTCCGTCTCTGGGAAAGCACAGATCCCCAGTGCTGTTGTGCCTGTTGGTAAGGCACCAAGGGATGGTGAAGAGCAGCAAGAGCTTTCAGAACTGGACCTATATTTTTGGGAGAAGGACCCGGATGTTTGCCTATTCGGAAAGAGGCTCTTCCGAGGTGGAGCGCCATGAGATGTTCCATCTCTGGGAAAGCACAGATCCCCAGTGCAGTTGTGCCTCTAGGTAGGGCGCCAAGAGACGGTGAATTCCAGCAAGAGCTTTCAGGGCTGGGCCCTTTGTGGGAGAAGGAGCCTGACGTTTGCCTTTTTGGGAAGAGGCTCTTCCGCGGCGGAGCGCCATGAGATGTTACGTCTCTGGAAAGCACAGATCCCCAGTGCTGTTCTGCCTGTAGATAGGGTGCCAAGGGACGGTGAAGAGCAGCAAGAGCTTTCAGGGCTGGACCCTACCTTGTGGGAGAAGTAACCAGACGTTTGCCTTTTTGGGAAGAGGCTCTTCCGAGGCAGAGCGCCATGAGATGTTCCGTCTCTGGGAATGCAGAGATCCCCAGTGCTGTTGTGCCTGTAGGTAGGGTGCCAAGGGACGGTGAAGAGCAGCAAGAGCTTTCAGGGCTGGGCCCTTCCTTGTGGGAGAAGGATCCGGACGGTTGCCTTTTCAGAAAGAGGCTTTTCAGCGGTGGAGCACCATGAGATGTTCTGTCTCTGGGAAAGCACAGATCCCCAGTGCTGTTGTGCCTGTAGGTAGGGCGCCAAGGGACGGTGAAGACCAGCAACAGCTTTCAGGGCTGGCACATTCTGGGTGGGACAAGGAGCCGGACGTTTGCCTTTTCGGAAACAGGCTCCGCCGAGGATGCGCACCTTGAGAGATTGCGTCTTTGGGCAAGCAGAGATGCCCAGCGCGGTTGTGCCTGTGAATAGGCTGCACGGGGAAGGTGAAGACCAGGAACACCTTTTAGGGCTGCCGGCTCCTTGTGGGACAAGGAGCCAGACGTTTGCCTTTTCGGGACAGGTTCCACCGTGGATGCGCACCATGAGAGATGGCGTCTGTAGGGATACCAATACCTATTTTGCCTGTGAATAGGCTGCACAGGGAAGGTGAAGACCAGCAACAGCTTTCAGGGCTGCCACCTTCCGTGTGGGACAAGGAGCCAGACGTTTGCCTTTTTGGGAACAGGCTCTGCCGAGGATGCGAACCGTGAGATGTTCCTTCTCTGGGCAACCACAGATCCCAATAGCTGTTGTGCCTGTGAATAGGCTGCACGGGGAAGGTGAAGACCAGCAACAGCTTTCAGGGCTGCCACCTTCTGTGTGGGACAAGGAACCGGACGTTTGCCTTTTCGGGAACAGGCTCTGCCGGGGATGCGCAGCGTGAGATGTTCCTTCTCTGGGCAAGCAGAGATCCCCAGTGCTGTTGTGCCTGTAGGTAGGGCGCCAAGGGTCGGTGAAGAGCAGCAAGAGCTTTCAGGGAAGAGCCTCTTTCCAAAAAGGCAAATGTCCGGATCTTTCTCCCTCAAGGAAGGACCCAACGTCTATGTTGGGTCTCTTGGGGCATTGTCCAGGCCATTTTCACCTTAGTATTGTTATTACTATCATTATTGGTTTCTTCCTTTCTGTCCTATTATACTGTTCTTATCTCATCCCACAAGTTTGACCTTTTTTCCCCCAATTCTCTCCCCCATCCCACTGCGTTGGGGGGGAGCGAGCGAGCGGCTGCGTGGTGCTGAGTTGTTGGCTGGGGCTAAACCCTGACAAATCTGTGGGACGGGCTGAGGGTAGTGGGACTCTATGGAGATGGGTGTTCTATATGGGGTTGGGGGGGCTGTATGGGGTTGGAGGTGCGGTTGTGGGGGTTTTATGGGGTTGGGATGATTTATATGGGGGGGGGGTTAGGGTCTATATGGCCCGGGGGGGGATTATATGGTCTATATGGGGCTGGGGGAATCTATAGAACTGTAGGGAGGTTCTATAGGGATGGAGAGAGTGGCCTATAAGGTCTATATGGCCCAAGGGGAGAGGAACTATGGGGTTTATATGAGGCTGAGGGGAGTTATAGGGCATCTGGGTCGGGGGGGGGGCATCTACCCCTGGACACCCTGGTCCACTACCTGGACACCTGGGGCTGCCTGCATGTCCAGATGACTGGGTCCTCCTCTGACAGGGGGATCTATAGGGTCCAGAGGGATCTATATGGCACAGGGCAGGGAATAACAGAGGGATCCAGGCAGTCCAGGGGATCTAGATGGTCCAGGCTTGGGGAGAAGCAGGGATCCGTAGGGTCCTCTGTGTGTGTGTGTGCGTGTGTGCATATATAGCTTCCAGGAGAAAACTTTAGGGCCTGGAGGGGGAGTGTGTTCCATGGGGTCTGGGGGAATCTACAGGGGCTGGGTTTGGTGAAAGGAGGGACCTATAAGGTTGAGGGGGGGCAGAATCTACAGGGTCCAGGGGGGAAAGGGAGTGATCTATAGGGTCTGGGGGGATCTGTAGGGCTAGAGGGAGGGAAGGGAGGGATCTATAGGGTCTGGGGAATCGGTACGGACAAGGGGAGGGAGAAATCTATAGGGTCAGGTTCTATTGGGTCAGGGAAGGGTCTATAGCGTCCGGGGGGGCGGCAGGGATCCATAGGGTGGGGTTCTCCCCCCACTCGCTGTGGAGCCGCGGGGGGGCGATGGCGGGGGGCGGAGGGCTTGGGGCGGGGCATGGTGAGGCCACGCCCACTGCAGGGAGGGGGAAGGAACCCAGGTGTCCGGGGAGGTCACGGGGGTGGAAACCCAAAAGTTCAGGTCCCACCCTCCATCACACACACCCCCCCCGGCTCCCCCTTCCTGACCTCACAGCCCCGCTAGGGCATCAGGCCCCCCAACGTGACGTCACACCCGAACCCCCCACAACCTGCGGCCGCCGCCGCCCGGATTCAAACCTCCTGCCGCGTCGCCCCCGTACTGACGTCATTTCTGCTCGCCCGCCCGCCCACCGTCCAACCAATAGGTGCCTGCGCAGCCGCTCTGCGCTGCCGGGGGCCACGTCTCTATGGTGCCCTGGAGGCGCAGAGCGGGGGATGGGAGAGGGGGGAGAAGCAGCCGCGGGGTGTCATTAGCATAAATTTGCATCGCTCCTCCCCCAGCCACAGGGCACCCCACGGGAACCAGGCATCCGGACAAGCAGCTCAGCATTTATTGACTGGGGAGGGGGCAGGGTTCCGCCCCTGTTACTCCCATTATGATCCCAGTCTCTCCCAGTATGATCCCAGTCTCGCCCAGCATGATCCCAGTTGCTCCCAGGTACCCCAGCATGGTCCCAGGTGCCCCCCCCAACGTAGTCCCACTCGCTCCCAGTTGACCCAGTATGGTTGCAGTTGCCCCCCAACATGGTCCCAAGTGCCCCCAGCAAAAGCCCAGTTGCTCCTAGTCACTTCCAGTCACTCCCAGTGTGGTCCCAGTTCCTCCCAGTAGGAATCTAGATGCCCTCAGCATGGTCCCAGTTGCCCCCACTGTGCTCCCAGTTGCTCCCAGTTGCCCCCAGCATGGGCCCAATTGCTCCCAGTGTGATCCCAGTTGCACCCCAGCATAGTCGCAGTTACTCCCAGTTGCTCCCAGTAGGATCCCAGTTACCCTCAGCATAGTTCCAGTTGCTCCCAGCATATCCCACTTGCCCCCAGTGCTCTGCCCGGCCATGGGGCCCCTATAGGAGCGACAGAGCCTGGGGCAGGGGCAGGGCAGCACAGGGGGGTGTTCTCTAGGGCCCCTATAGGCGTCTACAGGGTGCCTACAGGGCCTGATGGACCCCCCCTCCCCAGCTCTCCCCAGGGCAGCAACTGGTTTCCCTGGAAAGGCTTCGAGTTCTCCGTCCCCTTCACCGAGATGAAGCTGCGGCCGCAGCACGACTGAGGAGACCCAGGTGTCCGGGGGGGTCCCAGGTGTCCGGGGGGGTCCCAGGCGTCCAGGGACGCAGGCAGCAGGAGGACCCAGGCATAAGCTGTACTTAGAGTGTCCAAAGCCTCCGTTTTAGGGTCCAAAGCCTCCTTTTTAGCACCCAAAGCTTTGATTCTAGCATTGAAAGGCTCCTTTTTAGGTCCCAAAGCCTCTTTTCAAGGGCCCAGAGCGATGTTTTGAACAACCAAAGGCTGATTTTGAAGGCCCAAAGCCTCCTTTGGAGAGGCCAAAGCCTTATTGATAGGGTCCAAACGTGTCTTTTTGGACAGCTGACCCCATACTGGAAGTCGCACCCCAAACTAACTGGGAGAAAGGCCCCTCAGCTGGGAGAAAGACCCTCCAAACTGGGAGGAGGCTCCCCAGACTGGAAGTATGACCCCCATCCTGGTGGCAGGTGGTGCTGGAGGTGCTGGTGGGGCGGGCGGCCCAGCTCTGCCTGCAGGTAGTGGGGGCGGCCGAGGGGTGCTAGGGGGTGGGGGGGTGTAGGGGGCGGCGGCCCAGTGCCTCCTACCCTCCCTGGGCTGGCCCGTGGGGCACTGCTGGAGCAAGTGGGGCAGCGCATCCCCCACCAGCTGGGGTGAGTGCGGGGACTTGGATGGCAGCAGAGGACACTGGGGTGGGAGTGGGGGGCACTAGGAGGGTGATTGGGAGGAGTGGGAGGGCACTGGTGGGCACTGGGAGGACATTGGGGGGAAGTGGGAGGGACTAGAAGGGTGATGGGGGGCATGGGGAGGGACTGGGAGGGGACTGGGAGGGAACAGGGGTCACTGGGGAGCACTGGGACAGGACTGGGGGGCACTGGGATTGAGTGGGGGGGGGGCTGGGAGAAGACTGATCCATACTGGTCCATACTGGGTGCACTGGTGCTGCTGGGCAGGAAGGGAGGTGACGCTGGCAGTGGTGACCTTCCTGACCAATGCGGTGGTGGAAGAGCTTCTGCAGCAGCTGCGCCGTGTCCACTGTGCCCTGGTCAGCACCCCAAAACCGGGGGGGACCCTAAAACCCGCTGGTGGGACCCCAAAAACCACTCAGGACCCCCACAACCCTATGGTGGGACCCCAAAAGCTCTCCAGCACCCCAGAATCCCTTCATGGGACCCCAAATCCCCACTCATGAGACCCCAAAAGCTCTCCAGGACCTCAAAAGCCCCTGGTGGGACCCCACAATCCCCCCCAGGCCCCCAGATCCCCTGTGGCTACCCCAAAATCCCCCACTGCGACCCCCAAACCCTCCCAGGACCCCAAAAACCCCTTGGTGGGACCCAAAATTCCCCAGACCCCCAAAAGCTCTTGATGGGATCCTCAAAGCCCCCAAGAACCAACTGAAAACCCTTTGGTGGGACCCCCAAAACCCCCAGGGCCCCCCAAATCCCCTGATGGGACACCCAAGCTCCCCCAAGGCCCCTCATGACCCCCCCAAACCTCCCCAGGCACAGCACATGGATGGGACCCCAGAGGAATCGGGGGTTGTCCACCCCCACCACAGGGAGACCCCCTCAACAGCACTAGCGAGGAGCTGGGCACTGCCAGCAAGGGAGGGGAACCCCAAAACAGGGGGTGAACCCCAAAAAGGGGTTTTGGGGGATATCGATGGGCTGGGGGGGGCAAGGTTTGGGGGGGCATAGGGAACTTGGGGGTCTCCAATTTCAGGGGGGTGGGTTTGGGGGGGGTCTCCTGGGGGTTTGGGGGGGCATGAGGGTTTGGGGTGAAACCAGGAGGTTTTGGGGTCCTCTAGAGATTTTGGGGGGTCCTGAGGAGTCGGAGGGAGGGATTTGGAGGGGGTCCTATTGGGTTTGGGGTGTCTCTGGGTATTTTGGGGGTGCCTGGGGCTTTGGGGTCAGACACTGGCGGGTGTTTTGGGGTGCATCACCCCCCCAGCACACGCTGGCCCTGCAGCCCCCCCGGGACTCGCCGTTCCCTCCCAGCAGCTCCGAGGGGGCCCCGCCCCCCCGCCCCTGCACCCGGCCACGCCCCTCGCCCCTTTCTGCTCTGGATCCGCCCACCTCCTGCCCCCTTCTGTGGTTGCCACGCCCCCTCAGCCTCCTGCCCATTTTCACCATGGCTCCACCCCTTTCATCTGTGGCCACGCCCCCTTCCGCGCTCACCCCACCCCCTCAGTCTTCCCGCCCTTTTTAACGGCCGTTCCCCTTTCCATTTCCTCACAGACTGAGGCGTGCGGGGGTCCTGGTGCGACCACAGCCGGCAGGCAAAGGTGGGTAATGGGGGTCGGGGACACAGACACCCTAGCAGGCGGCTGACCCCCCCCAGCATGGACTGGTTCCAGTACAACCGCTGCTTATGCCAAGAGGGAGCCCGCTTTGCCGTCACCAGGTGCGGCCACGTCCTCCGCACAGCGTGCAGGGGCGCAGGTAGGAGCCCCTTCACCCCTACAAAATGGAGGGACACAGCCCCACTTCCCACTCACCTTGAACCCCTAAAATGGCGGAAGGAGGGATCCCCCTCACCTTATATCCATAAAATGGCGGAAGGGAGAGATTCCCGCCCCCCGTCCACCTCACCAAAAGGTTCCCCCTCCCATCTTGCCAAACTTTGTCCCTCATAACCGCCATTTTGGAGGGGTGCTCGTGTCTGTTTTCTCACGCAGGTCCGTGCCCTGTCTGTGCCACCAACTACTGCTACCTCCCCATCTCTGACAAGGTGAGTTGCCGCCCCGTGCTGGCTGCCATTTTGAACCCTTCTCCTCCTTCATCCCTGGCCACCATTGTGAACCTTCCTCATCCTCCATCACTGGTGGCCATCTCCTCCCCTCCCCACAGGTGTGCCTGCAGGAGAAGCTCTTCTTCAAGAGCCTGGCTGACATGGCCCTCAAGCATTTGATCCACAACTCCCAGGTGAGAAGGAGGAGGAGGATGGAGGGCAGCCCACCCCACAGCAGCCATGGGGCCAGCCCCACAGCCTCTGCCCCACAGGTCTGGCATTTCCAGCGGGCGCAGTCCAGCCTGCTGCTGGCCTCTCACAAGGAAGCTGCCCGCCACATCCTGGATACCTGCAATAGGTGACACCCTGCTCCCTTAAGGGCTGCCCTCTTGGGAGGGGTCCACCCTCCCGGCCGCCATCTTGGGAAGGTCTGTCCCTCCACCATCCTGACCGCCATCTTGGGAGTGTGTGTCCTACACACCCTCTCCCGGCCGCCTTCTTGGGAATGTCTGTCCCCCGCACCCTCTCCCGGCCGCCATTTGGGAGGGTCTGCCCCCCACACCCTCTCCCGGCCGCCATCGTGGGAGTGTGTGGCCCCCAGACCCTCTGCCGGCCGCCATTTTGGGATTGTCTGTCCCCCACACCTTTACCCGGCCGCCATCTTGGGAGTGTCCTTCCATCATCCCGGCCGCCATCTTGGGAGTGTCTGCCCCTCCATACCATCTCCCGGCCGCCATCTTGGGAGTGTCTGCCCCTCCATACCGTCTCCCAGCCGCCATCTTGGGAGTGTCTGCCCCTCCATACCGTCTCCCAGCCGCCATCTTGGGAGTGTCTGTCCCCCCACCACTTCTCCCGGCCGCCATCTTGGGAGGGTCTGCCCCACATTACAGCCCCGCTCCAGCAGGGTGCTGGAGGTGCTGCGGCGGGAGAACGGGGAGCTGCACTGCGCTCAGGTGATCCCCCCGTTCCCCTCACCCTCCTCGTTCAGTCCCCCATCTCCTCCCCGCCCCTACTGACCCCCCATTTTCTCACCCCACAGCTCTCCCCTGGCTGGCGAGGGGGCAGCAGGTGAGACCCCTCTGTGGGGTTTTGAAGGGGGGTCTGTGGCAGCATTGGTGGTGGCACTCCCGTATATCTCCATGCAAGAGGAGTACAGCCCGGCTGGTCGGCATCACCTCCCTGGTGCAGATGGGTAGGTCCCCCCCAAAAAAAATTTGTAGGGGTCTCCCTACCCCCTGTTCCCTCCTCTTACTTTTGGGGACCACTGGGACCACTCTGGAAACATCTGGGATCATGCTGGGTACGACTGGGACCACCCTGGTGGCAACTCTGACCATGCTGGGGCAACTGGGACCACACTGGAAATGACTGGGACTATGTTAGGGTGCAACTGGGACCATGGTGGGACAACTGGGAGCTACTGGGATCATGCTAGGGGCAACTGGGATCTTACTGGGAGCAACTGGGACCACACTGGGAGTGACTGGAAGTGAGTGGGAGCAGCTGGGAGCAACTGGGTTCATGCTGGGAGTGACTGGGAGTGACTGGAACTACACTGGGAGGAGCTGGGATCATGTTGGGGCAAGTGGGAGTGTCTAGGAGCACATTGGGTCCAATTGGGATATACTAGGTGTAACTGGAACTATGCTAAGGGGAACTTGGATCATACTGGGAGTGACTCAGAGCATGCTGGGGGACACTGGGATATACTGGGAGCAACTGGAACTATGTTGAGGGTAGCTGTGATCATACTGGGGGAACTGGGAGTAACTGGGACTATGCTGGGGTGTAACTGGGATCACTGTGCGAGGAATTGGGCCCATGCTGGGGGCAACTGGGAGCAACTGGGTTTATATTGGGAGTGACTAGGAGCAACTGGGATCATACTGGGAACCACTGCGGCCACCCTGCGGGCAACTGGGATCCTACTGGGAGCAAGTGGGACCACAGTGAGGATGACTGGAAGTGACTAGGAGTAACTGGGAGCAGAAAGGGAGCAACTGGGATCATACGGGGAGTGACTAGGAGCACGCTGGTGGCAAATGGAACCGTGCTGGGACAATGTTAGAGGGCAACTGGGATTATGTTGGGGTGCAACTGGGACGATGCTGGGGCAATGGGGAGCTACTGGAATCATGCTGAGGGCAACTGGGATCATATTGGGAGCAAGTGGGACCACACTGAGGGCAACTGGGATCATATTGGGAGTGACTAGGACCACGCTGAGGGCAACTGGGACCACGCTGAGGGCAACTGGGACCACGCTGAGGGCAACTGGGACCACGCTGAGGGCAACTGGGACCACGCTGAGGGCAACTGGGATCATCTAGGATGTTACTTTACACATTTCACGCTTCTAACCTTCAAAGTCCTGCACAAATATTAACTCATCTTCTCTCAAACTTCTTTTAACTTCTTCCACATACGCTTCCTGTGCTGTTGCCTCATGATGATGTACTTGGCCTGTTCTTGTCCCTGCATTGTTATTTTCTTGCTTACTGAATCTGAGATTTTAAATCATCTGTGGGATGGATCCCCATTTTTGTTTGGATTTATCTTTGAGATTTTATAAACACAGTGCACCCTTACAGTCTATCTAACATCGAGTATATAAAAAAATGAAGGACTGACTTGGCACAGCAATAATAGATAAAACAGACTCTTCTCTTTCCAACGGAGAGAAAGCAGCTTGGCTATTTGAGATGACTAAATTGAAGAAACTCAAAATTGTCCTAAAATAACAGCCTTGACTTTTCCAACGATTTGCTCAATGAGAATCAACTAAGTTGTTCAGAAAAGAATGCTGGAGGCTGGTTTCTATTGGGAAATCAATTTCTTCAGCCTTATACAGCCAGTGAGCAAAAGGGTGGCTTTCCACCTGATCCTTTAATTATATTTGATTTTTAGATGCACTTATGGTTTCCTCAAAAAGCGTGCCTTTTTCAGAGTCCTCTTTTCAATTATGCACTGGACTTCTATTGTAAATAATCTTACTGCGAGCACATACCCCTTTGTTAAAGCCAATTCAAATTAGGCCATTTAAAAATTAATGACCACTTGTATTCTACACAACTATCGGTGCACACTTACTTCATTATAAATCAGCTGTTGTAGAATTTATGTGTTACAGCCTCATTTAACAGGTTACAAGTATTAATACACTGAATTTCTGTACAACACTTGCAGTTCCTAGCCTGGTCTGCCACCTGCTGAGCAAAGTGTACTGGCTCTCGCTGGATGACCTTTTGGAGCGGAGAGAGGAAAAAGCAAAAAATCCCAATCAGTTTATCTGAAGATCATTTTCTAAAAGAAATTCTAAAGTTACAGTTCCTTACCAGTGGTGAGTGTTGATTGTCCTTGGGGGCCCAGACGACTTGGTAATGCTGGTTGTCTTAGTACAGGAATCTGCCAGCCCTTGTGAATAAATGCAGACAGTTGGAAAATAAGCTCTACTAAAATACAAGAATCGCTGCATATGTTGAAACAAAGCTTACCTTCTCTTCCAACAAACTGCTGGTGAACAGAGAGGAAGATGTAGAAGCTTCAGCAGCAGTCACCAGAGCAGCAGGAGGTGTAAGAGTCACGAGCGGGGGTGGTGGCAGTGGCAGCTGCTGCTGCTGTTGGTGCCACATCTGCTGATGGTGCCTTCTTCTGTAACCAGCTCCATTTTTGAAGTTGCTCACAGCCTAGAGGCAGAAAAACATTTACGAAAAGGTAACATGAAACTTCAGCAGATGCACGAACAAAAGCCTCCACAGAGTAAAATTACTTGTGTAATCCCAAGTAATTGTATCAATCCCAAAAGAAATCAACATGCCGATACATGAACACATCACATTAAACACTGATACTAGTGATTGGTAACTCAGAGTGTCTGTATTCAAAGTACTGCCGTGTTAACACAGAATTTGAAAGCGAGGCAATCACCTTAAACAAAAGCATGACCTGAATTTGCCAGATTGTCTCCAAGGAGTTGTAAGCTTCTGTGATAACAGATAATGCACTTGAAAGGTAAATTTAGCCTTATTCAATTCAACCTTGCTGAAGCAGATGTAAATTAATATTTCCTTCCCTTTCAGCTTTTTACAAAGAGCCTATTCTTACAAGCACTTTACGTAAAAGTCATCAGGTTACCCAGCGTAGGCACTTGTTGGCCACAAAAGCATCAGGCGAAACACCTGTCTGATGACACTCTGGGCATCTCTGTTCCTCAGATTCCAGTAAGGCTGTTCCAATACCTGTGTACAATTAGAATAATCAAAATAGCATTTTAGCCAAACTAAGGAAGTTTTGGGGGTTCTAATCAACTATAAAAACACGTATATGATCAACAGGTGAATATGGTCTTGAATTGAGAGCATGAAGCTCTAAAGGTTCAATAGCATAAAAAATTTCTAGTATGCAGCAAATAACTCTAAAGTTTTGGTATGTCACTGTTGTAACATTTGAAGATGTAGAGTAGGCTGTGTCTTGATGTTTCAGCTAGTCTTTTTCCCACTACATAGTACAGTGAGAAGTCCCCACCCTCAAGGTTAACAAATAAAACTTGTCTCAAAAAACCAAATAGTAGGTTCAAAAAACCATTACTAGGTTCGCGGTCTGAAGGTTTTAACCAACTCTCCCGCGGAGGAAAATGTGGATTAAATGCCTCTAACTATCCGTTTGTTGCAGACCACCGTAAGTCACCAGAGCTGGCTATATAGTTTTGTATGAGAGAAAGGGCTGTGGGCAAACTAAATGCACTCAATATCCAATACTGCGATCACCTGCACAATCAGCCACTCCTCTCATACTCATCCTTCCACATGTAAATTTAACTAAAAAGCTCTTTATTTTACTATTTATTTATTTATTTAACTATTAAAGCTCTGTGGCTTTTTTTCCCCTTTATACGAGAAGAGCCCTTTCCTATTCAGGGTATACTTAAGTATAAAATAGAACTGGTAACAAAGTGATTTCGCTATCTCCTCTTTCTGCTTTCAGAAGATCACATGTGATGTTCTGAATCAACAAATATGGGAGTAACACTTACATTCATCACAATAACTGTTTCCACAGCAGGGAATAATAGCTGCATCAGTCATTATCTCCTTGCAAATGAGACATAAAATCTCATCTGGAATAGGATTATCTGAGGAGGAAGAGGATGGCTCCTCCGGTAAAAAGGGAGGCTTTTCCTTCTTTCTTCTAGCATAAGCTTCCCTGGAGGAGGGGAAAGGGGAAGGAAAAAGAAACAAATTAAAGGTGGGTAAAGGAAAACTTTTCCAAGCTTTGGATATTATCAAAGGAAGACAGGAGATGGAATTCTTCTCACTCCACATTAGCCTCCTAAAACATAGGCATTTAGTTGAAACTACTTTTCTATAGCCACCACACTAGAACAGGGAAGGGGGAACAATTTTCCTGCTGCAGAGCTCTCCCATGCAGTGGATCAACAAAGAAATTAGCTCAGATGAGAAAATCCTTTCTTGACAGCTAGAAATCAGGTGAAATGAGTCCCACCTCTCCTTTGCCAGAGGGTAAATGTAAATTTCAGGCTCAGGGTAAACTTAGTCTCCCAGTAATTACATTTTATAAGTGGAAGAAGTCCATGTTACGGCTTCTACAAAAGGAGATCCATGACGGAAACCCAAAAGTGCTACCAAGTGCATTTTAAAACAGCCACACTTGTCAGCACACAGCAGTGTTTTCTTAGTTCACAGCAACAGGAAATCTGCAGCCTGTTTCACCCATAAGATCTAATAAAACTCAGAGGGAGGAAATCTCAGCCCAACAGCTATTTGTTAAACTTTGCAAGAAGCCTTTGAAACACAAAGCAGAAGCCAAACGAGCTTCCACATAGAATAACTCCCACTGTAACCCCTACTGAAATCTTTTGCAGAAATACAGGTTCTTAGCATACCACAAGTTTAACCAAGTTCCAGGGGCTTGAACAGTAGGACCACCCTATTTTAACATTAGAAAGCATGACAGATTTTATGTGGAGGAATGGTTAATGGAGCAGGGTCACGAGTCTATGGAGTCATTGTGCTGAGACAAGAAGATATGTGCTAAGATAAGAAGATTTGTGCTGAGACAAGATGTGTGCTAAGATAAGATATGTGCTGAGATATGTGCTGAGATAAGGAGATTTGTGCTGAGACGAGACGGGACTTTCTGGAGTTTGTGCTGAGACAGGACAGTGTTAGATGGAATATGTCAACGGCGACCAATGACATTCGAGGACACAGTGAAAGGAGGGACTTTTTAAAGAGAAGTTGTGGTTGAAGAAATATAAAAATAAGTAGTCTGTAACCGCAAGTCTATAAAATATGTAAATGTAACTTTTTAGCATATAACCAATAAGAGAATGACTAGTAGGCATATGTTATAGAAATCATATAAAAGAACCCTGGTAAAAATAAAGTTTGAAGACGCTTGCAGGATCTCATATTGAGTGTTCTGTGTCTTCCCTGCTCGAAAACTCTCCGCAATTTTAAGGTTAAGATACAATGACAACGCTTCCTCCCTCCTCATGACAGATGCAGGTCAACCTCATTGCATTGCCACTCAGACGTTGTGGTGGGCTGACCCTGGCTGGAAGCCAGGTGCCCGCCAAAGCCGTTCTATCACCCCCCCCTCAGCTGGACAGGGGAGAGAAAATATAACAAAGAGCTTGTGGGTCTAGATAAGGACAGGAGAGATCACTCACCAATCACCGTCACGGGCAAAACAGGCTCAGCTTGGGGAAAATTAACTCAATTTATTACAAATCAGCCAGAGTAAGGTAATGAGGAATAAAACGAAATCTCAGAACACCTTCCCACCACCCCTCCCTTCTTCCCAGGCACAACTTCACTCCTGGATTTCTCCACCAAGCCCCCCCAGCGGCACAAGGGGGACAGGGATGGGGTTTACGGTCATCACACGTTATTTTCTGCCGCTTCACCTCCTCAGGGTGAGGGCTCATCACACTCTTCCCCCGCTCCAGCGTGGGGTCCCACCCACGGGAGACAGTCCTCCACGAACGTCTCCAACGTGGGCCATTCCCACGGGCTGCAGTTCTGCACAAACTGCTCCAGCGTGGGTCCTTTCCACGGTGTGCAGTCCTTCAGGAGCACACTGCTCCAGCGTGGGTCCCCCACGGGGTCACAAGTCCTGCCAGCAAGCCTGCTCCAGCGTGGGCTCTTCTCTCCACGGCGCTGCAGATCCTGCCAGGAGCCTGCTCTAGTGCGAGGTTCCTACGGGGTCACAGCCTCCTTCGGGAACCCACCTGCTCCAGTGTGGGGTCCTCCACAGGCTGCAGGTGGAGATCTGCTCCACCGTGGACCTCCATGGACTGCAGGGGGACAGCCTGCCTCACCGTGGTCTTCCTCACCAGGGGAATCTCCGCTCCGGCGCCTGGAGCATCTCCTCCCCATCCTTCTTCACTGACCTTGGTGTCTGCAGGGTTGTTTCTCTTACCTGTTCTCACTCCTCTCTCCGGCTGCTGTTTTCCCTCTGGCCCAACTTTTTTCCCCTTCTTAAAAATGTTATCACAGAGGCGTTACCACTATCGCTGATTGGCTCGGCCTTGGCCGGCGGCGGGTCCGTCTTAGAGCCGGCTGGTATGGGCTCTCTCGAACACGGGAAGCTTCCAGCAGCTTCTTACAGAAGCCACCCCTGTAACTCCCCCCCGCTACCAAAACCTTGCCACACAAAGCCAATACAGACATTTATGCACGGTTTCTCTCGTTCACTTTTTGGTCGGTCCAATTAATTCCATACTTACACATTAACACATGGTATTGCGTATTTTCCAGTTTTTGTCAGCATAACACCCTTCGTATTGGGATCTTTCACCTCCACCAAGAAACTCATTGGAATTCCTGTAGTCTTTTTCATTCTGGGCACAGACCCAAAACTTTTGTCATGTTGAGACAAGAAATGCAGACATACTGCATCTTAAGACCCACACTTAAAATGACATTTCAATGATGATTTTAAGCAGCAAGAGCCTTTAATCCTCTCCTTTTACCTAGCGTAAGGGTCGCTCGACTAAAATACTTCTTTTCCTAAATGAATACAGCCAGGATGTTCCAAAGGCTTGAGCAGTGTTTTGAACTCGGTCGACATTCTTTGGCTTAACTTTGGGTTCGTTAAGGGTGAAACAGCCCTTAGCTCACCATCCACTCAGAGAAGAGACACAAAGCTGCTCCTCCTCCTCCAAAGGGCAATTCAGAGGGAGAGCTTAATTCAGTGCTCTGAATCACTCACTGGGGAAACTTACGTTCACCATCTCTATATGAAGGCTAAATTCATACCTCATGCATGTACATTCAGTGACTAACATTAAACAGCATGAAGACGCAACCAGAGGCTTATCTAATTAAAACACACAAATGTTCAGTAGATGGGGTCAACAGAAGCATCTTTTTATACGAAATACTAAAACCTATGAACTGTCATTAAAAAGAGTTAAAACCAGAAAAATTTCCAATAACACTGAAACGTACAAAAACACGCATGAAAGTTCACAGAGAAAGATCTATGGACACATTTCATGTCCATGACCTAGAAAAAAGAAAATTTTACATTTCTAATTCCAGGTTTCCCTCAAATTCTGAAAGGCTTGGCAACATTGCCATATAAGCTCTGTATTTCACCCCAAGAGAAACAATTCTTCACATGAGCATTCATGTACTTGTTACCTAACTGCCAGGGTAAAACAATTAAAAACCAAGTAATACCAGAAGTCCCCCACAATCTTACCCCATTTGTCGGGCAGTTCTTTATAGAGTGGCCAGGTTTTCTGCAACGATGGCAAGTATATGATGATGGAGGTGGACCCAAGGGTTTCTTCATGTAACTACAAGTTTTGGAGGAATAAAAGAACAAGGTATGCATGTGTCTCTCTTGTTAAACCAAACACCTCTACGGTTTTTTCCATAATCTTCAAAGAACAGATTTGACATTATCAACACTTACTTGATTGGATCATATTCATGGCAGGACTGGATCATCATAGCTTTTATCTTCTTCGGAAGCACTGGTTTCAGCCAGATTGGCAGTCTGTTTAACAGGGAATTATTTAACATGCACATTAGAAACAGGTTTAAGCCCACACAGCCAAGGATAACACTGCTCATACAGTCCTGTAAAGAGCAGTACAACACTACCTGAGGTTGCATGAAAAGAGCTGCTTATAGAAAATACCGTTGTCCTGAAGATGTTCTGGGGAGCCCTTACACCATTATTGTAGGGTTTGGCGTTGGGAAGATCTCGCGATGTCACGGAAAGATGGAGGGTTAGTCGCAGCCCTATGACGTATCTGTAATCCCGCCTCCCCTTGTTAGTATAAAAGGAATTAACTGCGCAATAAAAGGCTGAAGTTGGCGCTCACACTGTGTGTGTTATCTGTCTCTTTCCCTGGTCCGGGCCGACCAGTGGTCTAATCGCAGCACCTTGATATGTAGCGAACTCTACATAGTGGTGACCCTGACGTGATCGGTCACACAGGCAACGATGGAACTTGCGCAAGTGATTAAGGTATTAAAGCTATTGGCTGATGAGGTGGGTGCCTGCGGTTCAATTAGGAAGGGCCCCACAGGCGAATGCATCCTATAGATGCTGCGCCGGGGAGACATTGGGTCTCCTAGAGAAGTTTTGAGGCCCCCCAAATGGCAAGACATTCGGGAGTCTTTGCTCCAATCTGCGCTCGCGGGCAAGCGTGGAGCTGCTGTACGATTACAAAGTTGGGGAAAGGTGGAGAAGGTGGTTACGGCAGGACGGGAGGTTGGGGCGTGCTGGTCGGCGGCGTGAGCTGCTTTGTTTGCGGATGAAGCGCCGCCTCGGGAGCAATGGGAGACAGTGCCCCCAAGGACAGTAAGTCAAACTCAGACGGAATGGGCGGCTGTGGAGCGGGGCTCACAGAGCGGTCCATCTCTGATTGAGGGAATGGACACAGAGGGCACGGCAGAGACGGAGGTTTTTCCTGTAGGGGCGGCACCAGCAAGGACGGATGTGCCCCCTCCGCAGTGTCCATGGCGGGGGTTGCGGCGGCTGGTTCGGAAGGACTTGGAGGAATGCCTCTTGGACTGGGTTCCAGGCAGGGATGTTAAGGGAGATTTATACCGTCAGTTGAAAGAGTGGGAGGAACGGCCACCCTCGGAGGGGGTCATCAGAAGGCTGCGGGGGTTGGAGACTGTGGCAGAGGAGGAAACACACCCCCCACGGAGGAAATCAGGCGCCCCTGCCAGGAGAGTGGACTGAGCCTCCTGAGCCTTTGCCTGAGCCTGTGCCTGCTGAGCCGTCATCTGCACCCCCCTCCGGCGCTCCCTCGGCCCCTTCCTTTCCGCCCCCCCCTCCGCCGCCTTGCAGGGGCACGTGTCAGTCGGCCATGGAATGGCCACCACCAGGCACGGCCGTGGCCGGCCCCCGGGCAGAACCATCCGCGCCCCCGCCCCCGCCTTTTAATCCATCCCGCCTCTCAGAACCACAGACGGTGAAACCAACTGCGACCGCGATAGACGCGGAGCCACCTGCAATAGCCTCTAAAGACGAGAGGGAGAGGCATTGGAGGGGAGTAAAAAAAAAAAAAGTTGGGAGGCTTCACTGGAAAGTCCTTGAGAACTTAAAGACTGCTGTGAGTCAGTGCGGAATCCGCTTATTGATAAAGCCAGTAAGAAACCCTCGGTCGAGTGTTTTAATTGTGGTAAACTTGGACACATCAAGAGCCAATGTAGAGTTTCTGCTAACAAAAAGACGGTGCAGCAGTTGTAAGAAAGACAACCATACCACCAAGAATGCAGGAAGAAGGGAAACTTTACACCGAGCGCGAAGGCCCCAAGCGCGATGACACAAATGCAAGGGGCTTGGGCTGCCAGCCCTCAGGCAGCCTCGCAACTACCAGATCTGCCACTGCAGGAAGCTCTGGAGTGGACGTGGAAACCGCAGTACACATTCAACATAAAGGGACCATTGGGGTCTGGGCTTAGTGCATTTTTAATGGGGCGATCTTCAACAGCTCTAAAACGAATTCTGGTAGTCCCAGGGCTTATTGATGCAGATTACTGTGGGACTGTGAAAATTATGATTCATGTCTTAATCCCTCCTATTTCTATTCCTAAAGGTACCAGAATAGCACAATTAGTTCCATTCAGGTCGTGTGTTCCGAACCCAGGTGAAGTACAACGTGGAGATGGTGGATTCGGCTCCACAGGGAAACCACAGGTCTCAGAGCTGTGAATGCACTGATGCACAGTATGGGAGCCCTGCAGCCAGGTTTGCCGTCTCCAGTGATGCTTCCAGAAGAATGGGATTTGTTAATTATAGAGCTAAAGGATTGTTTTTTCACCATTCCCTTGCACCCAGATGACGCTGAACGGTTCGCCTTTTCGGTACCATCGATTAACAAGGCAGAGCCCTATAAGAGATACCATTGGGTCGTGTTACCGCAATGAATGCACAGTTCCCCCACGATGTGTCAGGTGTATGTGGCCTGGGCATTAGAGCCTGTAAGAAAGCAGTTTCCTCAGTTAATTATTTATCCTTATATGGATGACATTTTGATAGCTGGAAGGAACTTGCCACGGGATGAAATTTTAACTCAATTGCAGGACATCTCAAGCCATCACGGAGTAATAATTACTCCTGAAAAGGTGCAAAAGGCAGCACCTTGGAAGTATTTGAGGTGGCACATAGATGCTAGCAATGTTAGAAATTTCAATGGTACATGATGTCCAGAAGCTTGTGGGAGATATCCAGTGGGTGCGGAATCTTTGCGGTATCACTAATGACGACATGGCCCCTCTGGTAGAACTCTTTGGTAGGAGCGCACGTGCAGATGAGAAATGGGAAATGACAGAGCTGACCAATTGGTTGCAGAGGCATGGGAGCCTCCTCCAGGGAATCGTTTTCAACAAGCACGGCACCGGCGGGTGCTGGAGCCACTGATCCAACAGATTCTGACTAATAGAGTATTACACTTTAGAGGACTAGCGGACGTTAAATCCTTCAGAGAGGTTTTTAGAACAGCGTGCCTTATTGTATATAGAACTTGCTTTAGGTAAGAAGTGTGTTAAGCATAATTTGATTAAACATAGTGTGACTATGGGAAGATAGTGTGGGGTAAACTTAAAAGTTAGTTAAAGCCAAAATTAGGGGTAAGGTCTATTTCCATTAATAACCTGGGACTGAGGTTGATTGTGTTTCCACAGATACAGGCCCACGACGGACTCCTGTTGAATTTGCACAATCATCATCATCTGGAGCATCATAGATGGTGTGGCAATATGAATACCACCTCAGTCAAAAACTAATGTATAGGTTACCTTGGTTAACATAACAGGTCAAGATTCTCTGTGCACCGCAATCGCATCATAAAGCCCACGAACCAATAGACAAGATGGCTATGACTCGTGCAGCGCGCCTGGCCAGCAAGCGCACGCGTCATAGGTTGCAACCGAGGCCGACTTTTGGCACCCACTGGCCACGTGTGCTAAAACCTGTTCCTCCGCAAATGTATAAATACCGGGATTTTCCGAAGAGCATCGGGCTGGTGTACGGTGAGGCCGTCGTTGCCTCTGTGGGGACGCCCACGGAAAGCTGGCACCTACCGATTGCTGGGCTGAGTTCGCGGAGCAAGATGGCACAAGAATGTATGGATGGTTCATCTTCCTCATAGTCCTCATGGTTCGGGTCATTAGGGGTAACAGGTTGGGTCAAAGAATTATGGGCATTGTTGTAGTTATTGTGATTTTAGCTATTGTAATAATTTTACCTTGTTTAGCTTGTTAAGTAAAAATGGCATCCCTTATAATAGCACCGGCCAGGCCATTGTAGAACGAGCACATCGAACCTTAAAGACCCTGCTCGATCGGCTTAGGGAGGGGGAGCAGGAGGAGCCCTCCTGGTTACAGGATAACACACCTGTTCTCCATACACAGCGCCTTCTGTTAACTGCGTTAACTTCATTAAATCAGACGGTTTGAGGGGACCTGGAACAGACGGCAGCGCAACGACATTTTACGAGCACGGAAGAGAAAGGCCCCTACCCGTTGGTCTGTGTGCGTGACCCTCAGACTTGCCAATGGGATGGGCCGTTTGAGCTGCGGTGTCTCGGGCGAGGGTATGCCTGTGTACAGAAACCTGAAGGGCTACTGAAATGGGTCCCTAGTCATATGGTTCGTCCTGCCTTAACCTCTTAGTGTTTGAGTTTTTCTTACAGATCGCTGTCATCCTTTCCTGGCTTGTGACACCTTGGGTATCCGGATGACATCCCTCTCAGAGCCCATCAATACGTGCCTTTATGGGATCCGGCTGTCAGAGCTCACAGCCAGGAATCTGAATGCCTCAGACAGTAAGCCTTAACATCAGCGCACCAATGATAAACTTTATAAAGTAATAGAAGTAATTCTTTCCTAGCCTTAACTTTCCATTTATCACTTGTGTGAATTCTCTATAAAGGAGCTCTTTGCTCTGCAGGGTAAATGGGACATTTACAGGTGTTTAAGATACAGTGTTTCAACTTAGTTGTAGAAATATGCTTATACTCATAGGACTTTACATAGTTATTTCTTTGTGTGGAACTGTTCATAACAATAGAAGCCAACTCATCGTAGGGAGGGAAGAGATGTAGCGTTTGGCATTCGGAAGATCTCGCAATGTCACGGAAAGTTAGAGGGTTAGTCGCAGCCTGATGATGTACCTGTAATCCCGCCTCCCCTTGTTAGTATAAAAGGAATTAACTGCGCAATAAAAGGCGGAAGTTGGCGCTCACACTGTGTGTGTTATCTGTCTCTTTCCTTGGTCCGGGCCGACCAGTGGTCTAATCGTGGCACCTTGATATGTAGCGAACACTACAAACATCTACTGATGGGAATCCTTTATCAGACAGGGTGCTTAGCCACTCAGTGACAACTCTTACTGGTGCCTTGCTCCCCCCCATCCTCCCCCACCATACTTCAGCTATTATACCTCAGCAAACTGAAACAATGCAGACTCCTCGGTTTGTTTCACAGCTCCCGGGACTCCAGGCTGTGATGCGCTTGAGGAGATCTGTCAGGAAAACAATTATGTTTGTAGTACCTAACTCTTCAGTTTCAGTATCAAGCTTCAATGTGCTACATTCCTGATCCATCATACAGAAAGACTCCTGGGACCTAAGAACATGCAGATGAGTCCCAGCAAACCCGTACAGTGAACAGTATCTGCCTTCCCAGGAGACATGGAAACAGGGGATCTGTGAAATAGCAATCCTGAATAGTTTTTCACAAGGCAAGTCTTTCCTAGGATCAAGAGAACAGGCTAAGGCTTTTTTGAAGGGCTTTTATTTGCCCACTGGTATGTCAAAAGAGGGTTAGCAACAAGAACTTAACACTATACTGTATTTCACAGTCCAGTGAAAGACACGAGACTGCAGACTAGGGGTGCTGATTGTGCGCACAAATTGCTGCTTAGCACGGATTGTTCTGGAGGATGCAGCATTTTACTTAGGGGACCCTCGGAAAGAATCAGAGAGGGGCGGTTTTATTCCCTGGGAAAGTGCTCTGACACTTACCTGCTTCTCAGACAGCATAGGACAAGTAAAATACAGTAACTCATTAGTAAGTAGGGGCTAATTTCTGGCCCATCATGGTTCTAACAAATCCCACCACTAGTTCTGTTCAGACTGTATTTATGACAGTGATTTTGGTCTACATTTGGGGGGAAAGCAGATTACACAGCCTGCCTCTCTGATGTGGAGGGCCAGCTTTCAGAAGAACACTACAAGCCCAAAAGAGCACAGCATAGTACAGCTTGGGCTTAAAGTAAGTATTACATCATAAGCCATATTGCATGCTTCTATCAGAGAAAATGGGCTTTATGTAGGTGCATGGCAAGTGCATCTTTTGCTCAAAAAAAAAAGAAAATCCTGAATAAAAAAAGTTCATATACTAACACAGTCACATGACATCCTTTTTGATTCACCTCTAATTCCACATGTCAATTTTATTCCTTCACCATCACCTGAAATCATATGACTTGAGGCGCTTTTCATGGAAAACCAAGAAAGCTCAACTCAGAAGGCAAAGACCCTTCTTAATGGAACTGAGTATCTGTGACTACACCTTCCCTCTCAGTTAAACATAACCGCTTAGTAAAAATAGGTTTTAAATTCCAAGCGGAGAGATTCCAACTTGGAAGACTACAAGACATTCTCCTTTTAGCACAAAATAATCACTTTCTTTTCACTTCTCTGCCAGCATTACCCTCGTGTTTCTTGTTGCACATGCTGCAGCACAGAAAGCCAGTACCCACAGCTGCACAAAGACTTCCACTGGTCACACCGGTGTGCAAAGCACCGAGGAGCCTTGGCTCAGTCTTGGCCATACAGGAGCAATCCATCTCAAACACACTACACATTTGGCATTTGTGGGTATCACAGAGAGAGAGTTAATTATTGCTTTTCCTCCCAGTAACAATGAAAAAAAAAAAGAAGAAAAAAAAAAGAAACCCTCCTCGCTTCCACAGCTCTTCTTTCCAGGCTAGAGATTTACGGCAGTGACTACCTATTTTACCCAACATACTAACCACCTTTTGAACAATTTTCCAAGTTTGCCCCCAAAATAGATCATAAATATTAACCTTGTCTAAAGAAAGACCAGAGGTCTCTGTGCTACTGGAGACATGCAGGAACACTTTTATTTACTAGAATCCTTTGTAAAACCCAATTGTTTGTGATGGCAACTGAACTACAAACTTCCCTGTAGACCTAAAGACTTAGGGAATGGGAACATCCTGCCAACACTTTGATTGCTTGTCAGCACTTGCATGGCTTCAGAATGCACATGTAATGACACTGACTGTATGGAAATTATCAGGTATTTATTTTGCTGTTGGCGCCAAGGCCACAGTTGTGTGAGGCATTACACAAGCAGATGAAATCCTTGCCCAAAAGAGTTTGCAAACCACCTCTGTGTTAACACAGTCACTGCATTTCAAGCCTTCCACCTGTGACAACGTCCTCTCAGGGGGCACACTTGCCTGCTCTGATCAAATACTCACTCAGCAGAGTTAATGCTGAACTGATATAAAACCTGCGCCCCACCTCTACGTTCACGGTTGGGATACAAGACTCCTATCACAGGGCTCACACTTACATTCCCACCTGAGGTATGCACCTTAAATTGCATTTCCCACTGGTCAAATATTCCTCCTCAGAGCTCTCTTTAAACTGAGGTCTCGCGGTAAGGGAGAGAAGAGAGTTCCTCACCTCTTGTGCAGTCAGGGCATGTTCCCCTGCTAAAAGCAGCATACTCAGGCCTCCCATTTGTGTCGGATCTGTTAAAAGAGTAAAACCAAGTCTTCAGTTGATTCATTTGCTTCTTTAAAGAACCTACCATTTGCAGCGTTAAACCCCCAGAAGACTACTTGTCACAAACACTCTAAGCAAGCTGCCATAAAAGGCAATTCAAGAGAATCACAAATAACCATTTCTGTACCCTCTGGGAGAGGCCTTCAAAGCTGTCTGAAGGACTGAATTGGATTTCTCTGCTTCTCACCCCATTGCGTGGATTTACAATTTTACTGCCAAAGGCTTGAGGTATTACAGAGATGGATACCTTTAAAACAGCAACCGTAATGATCTCATGCATAAATATACACAAAGGTGCTCTAATATCGCCCATGTCTCTAACTCCATGGATGCTTCTACCAAGGGAGTGGTTCCTTTCCCTAGCCACTGAACAAGTAAAAGGATGGAACAAAATGGCATGATCAAGCTCTGAAGCAAAATTTCCATTTTCATTTAGCTTTAATTTAGAGCTGCATTTAGCGGTGAAAAGTGCCAGCCTGACAGCTCTGAAGCATGAAGCGCTTGATCCCCTGCACCAGAAGCATGCAGGCACTGGCCAGGCAAGCTGCCTGCCTACTTCTTGCCCTGCCAATACAATATATAATTGAGGAAAGTAAAAGGGAGTTAGAAATGTATTTTCTCCAAGGATTTGATGCTGACAGCTTCTCGCCTCCAGCCTTCCTGCACCTCAGCAGCTTGGAAAACGACAACAAGAAGTGAAAGCAATGAACGCTGGCACTGCATTACTCACGGAGTGCCCTCTCCACTCAGAACAGGGGTTGCTCTTCATCATCATGAAGACTAATTGTCTGGGTTTGGAGGAGTGCTTTGGAAGCAATGCAGGGGCGCAATTTAACAGCGTGTCATCTAGAGAGAGGGAGACAGTCTGTGGCCCAAATGTCTCGCTCAACAGCCACAGCGGGAGAACAGGGCAGTGTTATCCTTGCTGTATTGCTGAGACACCAACTTCAGCAATGATGAGACACCAAAGGTAAGTAACTTTCCCCAGGGCTCACTAAGCATGCACTCACGTTTTCCAATTTCCTTTCACTGAACTACACAAAGCCTCTCTCTACAACAATAAACGACACATGCCCGGGAACATTCCCTGGAATGGAGGCCAACTGGCACAATTACCCTTGGCCATTTGGTTGCATTTTGTTATGCAAAATTTGGAGGCAGAATAGCTGCATCCAAAATGCCCACTGGGAAATCCCCTGGCCCACTCCCACTCGTGAGCGGTGCCAAGGAAGTTGTTGAGCTTTTCAGCTGACAGGGGCCAAACCCGTACCTGTAAACCTCCAAACGATTTAGCACTACAGATGATCAAGGTCCAGTTCACGGGAACACTCACCGGTGCTGTTTCATTCAATACCACAGATGCCGCCAAAAATTCTCCCTCAGACTGCATCTCACGCTAACACACACAGCGTAGGTTTTTTCAATACTATCTTAAACCACCAGTAAACAGAAGCAGAGGAAAGCAATGGGAATAAACCAAGCTCATCCGCTATCTTGGGGATAGAAGAGTGGCTCATTATCTTAAGAATACAGCCTAAAGAGCACCTGGCTTCAAACCCAATGTTCAACCGGAATAAATTTTTCCATTACTGTGATGAATATGTAGAAGGTGTGGGGGGTTGGTTGTTTTTAAACTTCTTTTAAATAAAAAGGGGAACAAAAGGTATTAAGCATCTACAAAGAGACAAGGTACTATCACAAGTGTAGCATCTAGCAACAAGAAGTGACTGAAGAAATGGAGACAGAAAATGGGAAGCGTCAGCAAGCACCGTAGCACAATTCACAAGAGAAGCGATCCTGTCAGCAGAGCCCTTTTTGCCACCAAAATGCTTGATCAGCAACAGTTCAGTCCTTCAAACAAGAGAACATCAGAGCAATTAAAATGTGAAAAGGCAGCACACACCTTGAAAGACAATGCCTGAAGAGGCAGTTGATTTGGAGGAAGGAGAGATTGGAAGAGATCTCCAGGCCCATCACAAACTTACTGAACTCCCTATTAAGCAATAAGGGCTTGACTGGTTGCTTTCTGCTTGCTTTCCTTCCATCGGAAGGCTGTTGCAGAACCCAAATCTTCTAAGCATGTAGAGTTTTCTTCCAGTTTACAGCTTAATTTTACTCAGGACCAGGTGCTACACATGTTTTCTGGTGCCCACACCTTGAAGCTTAAAAACTGTTCTGCCTAAATGGTATTTCCCTCTCCTGCATTTACAGGAGTCACCCCACTCTTCTTCCACTTGTTTTTTCTAGCCTAAGCAAATCAAGAACGCCTGATGTCATCATGCATGTCCATCACCCATGTCCCAGCAATCTCTGCAGCTCTCTTCTCCAGTTATTCCAGGGGGAGGTCATCTTGTACATGAAGGACCAGCAGGGCAGCCACGTCAGATGAGCTGTGCTCTGTTCAATGGCATTAACTCTTCTCTACAGGTCCTGAAAAGACTTGGCCTGACACACTGCAGTGTAGCACTTTCTTCTGCCCACATCATGCTCTTGGCTCCCAGCTGCTCTCCTGTGCTTCCCTTTAGCTACCTGTAGTTCTTCTTCCCCCTCCTCAGTTTTGGCCAGCTGAAGAACATAGAAGAGAATCATAGAATCACGGAGTCATAGAATGGGTTGGGTTGGAAGGGACCTTAAAGGGCATCTAGGTCCAACCCCCCTGCCATGGACAGGGACACCTTCCACTAGACCAGGTTGAGCAAAGCCCCATCCAACCTGGACTTGAACCTTGGCTTCCAGGGAGGCGGCATCCACAACTTCTCGGCGCAACCTGCTCCAGTGCCTCACCACCCTTGGAGGGAAGAATTTCTTCCTTATATCTAATCTAAATCTACCCTCTTCCAGTTTAATGCTATTACCCCTTGTCCTATCACTACACGCCCTTGTCAAAAGTCCCTCTCCGGCTTTCTTGTAGGCACCCTTCTTCCCCCTCTTCTACATATCTTCTTGGGGGTCTCAGCTTGCTGCCCTTCAGCTACGTAGCTTATCACAACGGGACAAGGGTAGCACTGTTTTCTCCCCAAGTAAGCAAATACTTAAACTGTTTATTTAGATATAAAAATGAAAAGGAAGGAAAAAAATGACAGCTAAGTGGAAAGTGAAAGTTTAAATTGGTGCTGAAGCAACGCAACTACTTTTTCTGCAGCTGTAGCAGAGGGCTGGCACTTAGATGTCTGATCATAATAGAACAAAAAATCCTTCCACTATGGCTTCAAATTACAAGATAACTCCATCTAAGGGAAGACAAAATGTATATACACAAACATTGCCGTATGTCTATAGCGTCTTCGCAGCACAACATTTCTCACACGGCACCAAGAACTTACTGGTATGGAAAATTACAAATTTTAAGTGCTATTTTAAAGCAGTTTACAGTTAAACCAGCAGTAGTGAGAAAATAGTCAAGAATGGGACTTGCAGAATGGGAGATGATTCATGACTTTGTCAACAGCTTTTACCATTGATGAAGCTTACAACTATCTTACTATTCGGGAATGACATTCTTTGTTAGTATTGGTCCGGTTAGAAACTCAGCAGGCTGGCTTGTTCATCATTGCAATTTTTCAATCAGAGGAAAGAAAGAACTGAGGAAGAACTAAGCAGAAAGAAGGGCAGCAGGTACCAGTTTCAACTACCTTTCACCTGGGTGCAGAATGAAGCTTCTTTCTAAACACAAAAATTGCATCTCTATATGCTAGGAAGTGTCTTTTTTCCACCCTTCACTTCACTAAAAAGCTTTTTGGCCCAGCTGGTTGTCTCCTGAATGCAGAAATGTGGAAGTATCGGGAATCTTGCACATTTGTATAGGAAAGCTGTTGCCCGTTTGGCTCTGTAGCTGTGACGGCAGGCGCTGCAATGGTCACGTTCCCCTGCAAACAGCAGCTGTCTTTGCAGGTGAGCCGTGTCATGAGAAAAACATGCTCCATTGCAACTTCCCAGCTGGACGAGCAAGGACACCACTAGCGGGTCTGCAGGTCAGAAGCCCAACGCTGGTGCCACACCTCACGTTCTTGACACAATGGTAGGTCAATATGCAAAACCTAAAACATGCGGTGGTTTACTGTTGGGATGCCAAAAATAAAGGAGAGGTATGGCCTGTTGGGGACTTCAGAAGAAGAAAGATCTTACTGTCTCTAGATTACATTTTCCAAAATGACATCTAGTATGTAAAAAGCAATCAAGTCAGGATTAACAGCTACCAACGAGCAAACAGATTTCCTGGAATTGTTCTGGAATCATATAATCCTTGTCCAAAGCAAGCTATCAGCCTTGAAGATGCAAGACAGTCAGTGGCATTTCTACAGGTGCTCACCTACATTTTAGTTCATCAGTTAGCATGCAGCCTGGCTTTTGAAAGACGTTGCACTGGCTAGAAGAGTCAGAGCTGAATCGAGCTCTCACATGAAGTCAAGAGGAGAGAAATACAACAACACATATTTACCACAAACTGGAATATAGTTGACAAAACAGTAATTCACTTGGCACGGCAGACTTGCCATGGTTTAGATGCTGCTGCTAACATCTCTGTCGGAGGCTGTCATTATTTTATAGGCTATCGTTATACTCATGAAACAACCAGCCTTCGCTTGCACGAGGACTGGAGTGAGACCCCTGTGAATTACTAAGCTCACTGACTCAGCCAGCAGAAAACAAACAAGCAAACAAACAAACAAAAATTTTCAAAGTCACATGTAGCACAAAAGAGGGCCTTCTTCAGAAATTAATGGCTCCATAGATAAAACAATGGATTAGATCAGTTTCTCAGGAACTCTTTAAGTTCTCTGTCCTCTGCTCTGATAGGTGTTGATTCAAGATCTCTCTGTACTCAGAAGCTCTACAGTTGGATATCCTGGCAGGAGCAGTGGGGGACAGCAGCCAGGTAGACCAACACCTACTCCTTGTTCTCTCCGTTAAGTCAATAAACCTGAAGGAGCATAAAAGTGACTCCTCTGAGAGCAAAACCAGAATGGGATGAAGGGGCTTGAGATTTTTAGAACTGGTCTCCCATATATCAGAACGATGTAGCAGGAAACACTTTCTTTTGATCCCAATTCACAGCTCCTTCATAGCCAGAAGAAACTTCATTACAGGAATTTTCATACCACTAAACTGGCAAAAAGGCATACAAGCCTTTTTATTCCTTCTTCTCCTTTTATACTTGTTCCATAAAACCATTTCCCACTCTCCAGCTCACGATCTCTCTAAGCAGGAAAGTCCTATCTGCCACACACTTGTCATAACCTAGGTAGGATATGACAAAGTTTCAAATACATCAGTATTTATAAAATTAGAAATGTCAAACTGCAGAAAAGAAAAATAAAAAGGAAAAAAAGGGTGGTGGGGTAAAAATCAGTTTCTACCTTGACTGTTAGGCTCTTAAGCTGCCAGTATTTAACATTAATGTTTCTACTTCAGGCTCATGATTGCTACAGTTCTGCCATTTGTGGATATCAGTGTGAGATTATCTGCCTTTCACCAGCTCAGGCAATCCACTTCTTGATGGACATGATTTTATTTTATCTTTTAATGTTTAAAATGGTGAGAATCCAGCCCTCCAAGCTATCATTACGCTTCTCTTGATTTAAATACAAGAAGTTAGCTCCACTGGTACATTCATCCACAGGAATGTTAGCACTTCCAACTTCATAGACAACCATAAATTATTTCTGTCAACAGCAAATTACTAAACATAGTATAACACTCTATGAAAGACAAAAAGAATGCACACAATCAGCATTTCCCTTTATGACTATGAAAATCTCTAACAGCAGATAAGCCTGAACTAAACATCAATCAAATCTGGACCCCAAACAGGGTACCGCTTATGATATGTCACACATCTGGACTCGACTATCGAAAGCAATCATGCACTTAGGAAATTTGAGGCTGTTATGCAGAGGTTTAACTAGAGTCTTGGCAACTCAATTTGGGACATGAAAGGTATTTGCACTACAGTACCAGGTGCAGTAAAGGAAACTGGTCTTGCAGTTCGATTCCAACACCGCATCCGCAAATAAAACAAGGCAGCTACGTGTGAGGAACATGGATGGAAATCTCACCTGCCATCCTGAAGTTATGCTGTGGCATTTCGTCACTTCTTGTCACTTTCCTCGGGCTTGGTAAAGCCTTTGCAGAGTCCGAAGCAAAGGCCCATAGCTTCTTCCCGTTTATAACAGTGGATGCCGGGGTTTGGCAGGCTGGTTTGCTGTGGGGCACCACTTGTACCCTCGATTTGCCTTCATACATGCGTCTTTGTACTAAAAAAGGAAAATTGCCAGTCATGACGTTATGCTAGCCACAGGGCAATAGAGTGCACTGCTTGTAAGAGCATTTAATACAGCAAATAATCCTTAAATATCTTGATTTTTTTGGACAGTTTAGTCACGTGCTTAGAGTCTGACTGCCAACACAATCTAACAAGAAGAACTATTAAGATAAGTAGAGCTGCATTTAAAAAAGTGGGGGTTCTCTTTCCTCTCCTGAGGGTTTATCACCCAGAGTAGGCTGAAGTTCTGATCCTGCAAACTGCTCCCCAGTGCTTGAATGCTCACTCTGGGAAGCAAACTCTTTGGCAGGTCCAATCTTTGTTTACTTTCTAGTTTGAATGAAATGAAAGCAGACGTTTAGCAATAAATGCAGCATGATGTTCCTTTCCTGGCACTCCTTTTCCTCTAAGAGATCTTTACCTTAGACTAGTTGAGGATATTCTTTCCCAAACCAGGCACTGAAAACAAACCACTACCAGTATCACCTCATTTTCAGCAACTTCTGATGCATCAACCCAGTGTGCCTTCCAAAATGTACCATGCTGCACAGCTGCATGAAATAAACTGGGGACGTTTAAAATGCTCTTTGGCCTGCAGCACACAGCACACATCTCAGTTGTTTGCTGTATTCTTGGTATGAGGCAGCAAAATGAACAAAGCCAGGCTACACATAAGGGGGGTAGAGGGAGAAGGTCTGGATCCTGCACGGTTTCGGGGGAAGGGGGAAGGAAGGGAACCTATTTTGTTCTCAAAATGCAACCGTGATGTTTTCCAAATACCTTGCTGACCAGACCAAGACAAGATTTTTGAATGTTAGCAGCAATTAAAAGAGCACATTTCAGTATTTCAAGCGCGTTGCTGTGCAAGGTGGAGAATGCATGAATCAGAGGAACATGCCACACTTTCCTGCTGCAGGTGTTTGCCTAACAACTGAGAGGGGAGCACAGCACTGGCTGCTGTGGGAGGCTACCCAGTAAGGACCGGTGCTGACTGCAGGGAGGAAGAACCCAATACCTTCCCATGCCCTCAGTAGCTCTCAACGACAGCAAACAACCAGAAGAGCTGTTTTATCCTGAAGCACATGGCAGGGCAGCTGCAGGAAGTTTCTGCTGCCGTTGCACACCTTGCCACCCACCCAGCTGTCGTCAGTCCTATTACAGCACACAGAAACACCGATGTTTCATGCACATGCCTGCACAGAAACACACGCAGAGGGAAAAAAACCCTTGGGTGTCACACAGAGAAACAGCACTGACAACCTTGTCCTCCGACAGAGTCACTGCAGTGTCTTCCCTGATCAAGAAGCAGCATGCCTCGTGGCAGGATCACCATCACAAGTGTATCGCTTGCATTCATCTCCATCTTAATCTACCGGCTGGCACTTGCTCCCTCCAGGCTGTAGCCGGGATAAAAGCGATGCAGTTTACAAGAAGCACAGCACCATGTGAGCCCGCTGTGTATTTATAAAAACGGCTACAAATACTAAAGCTCTGCAGGGACCGCTGACCCACACAGAGGCTGTGTTTTCTGAAGAGGGAGTCTGTGTGAAACCCACAAACCCAGGACTGCGACCCCCCTCACCCTGCCCCTTCTCTCCTTCCCTCAGCCGGGCCCGGCTCCCACACCCCCACGCCCGCCCAAGGGCCTCGCTCGCCTCACGGGCAGCCCCAGCCCTCACCTCAGCCGGGCCGCAGCTGGAGCAGACACTGCAGAGACCAACATGGCCGCCCGGCAGCACCGTGCCCCAGGACTACAGCTCCCAGCATGCCCCGGGAACCACCAGGGCCCCCGGCAGCCCCGTGCCCCAGGACTACAGCTCCCAGCATGCCCCGGGGCGCTCCTTCCTGCTGCCTGACCCTGCAGGGACACCGGCCCCGGCCCGGCCCCGGCCCCCGCAGGCCTCATGGCCGCCTGCCTGGGGGAGGACGAGGACGAGGATGAGGACGAGGAGGAGGAGGAGGAGGAGGAGAAGAGAAGAAGAAAGAGAAAGAGCGAAAGAGAAAGAGGAGGTGAAGGGGGGACAGAGCAGCGGACAGAGGTGGGACAGGGAGCAGGAGAGAGGGACGGAGGGGAAGGGTGAGAGGAGAAAGGCAGGGAAGAGAGAAAGAAAGGGAGAGGCAGGGATAGAGAGCAAGGGAAGGACGGGAAACAGCCCCAAGAGCCTGAGAAACAGAGGGATGCGGATCAGGACAAGGAGGGGGAGAAGGACAGAACAGCCGTGGTCTCCAGGATGGAGATGGCGGAGGAGCAGAAGGGGATGGGGAGCAGGACGGAGGCCCAGAGAGAAGAGAGAAGGCCCAGCCAGCTGAGCAGGGGATACAGGCAGGAACGAGGAGCCAGGCTGCAGGAGAGAGAGGAATGAGGAAATACGGACAGGGAGTGAGACAGAGAAAGAAAGAGAAAGAAGGAAATAGTGGCGAGAGGGAGGAAATAAAAAGTGGGGGCAGGGAGCCAGACAGAGCGTGATGGGGAGAGACCAAAAATAGCAATTCTGGGCAACTGCCCCCGTTTCTTGAGCACTCCCCAGGAACTGCATTACCGGGAGCCTCGAGGAACGTGCTGCCTGCCAAAGCCCTGTCCTGGTCCCAGTCCTGTGCCCTAATATTGGTGATGAGCATTGCCTTGCATAGTGGCCAGGACTAAGGGCAAAAAAGGACAGCTGGGGGGGGGAAGGGGGAAATTCACCCAGCTGGTTTTGGGTTGTTTTTTTTTTGCTTGATGTTTTTGCTTTTAGAAAGAATACTATTTAAGCTCTAAATACAAACTGCAAGGAAAAAGGAACCAGGCGTCCCAGTCTGGACACATTTAAAGCCTGAAGCCATTCAACAGCTGCACCAACCACCACTCGCTCCTGCTGCACACGCTCCACCGCCTGCCTGCAGGTACAGGCAGCCGCCCTGTTTCTGGAGTGTTCCCCAGGCACGGCAGCACCAGGTGGCTCAAAAAAACATGCTGCCTGCAAAAACTTGAGCACAGCTGAATTCTGGTCAATTTTTCCTCTTTTTAGGCTGGGTTAAAGACTCACCCATCGGGAGATGGCTCAGGACCATGCCGGGGCCAGTGGCACTGCTTCCTGCTGGGCCCCACCACCAGCTGCTGGCTGCCCTGGGCTTCCCCCTGTTCTCTCCAGCTCTGCTTTCTGCCAGCACTGGGGGCACCCCAGAACAGCCTGCCTGCTCCCCACAGCCCCACTGCCGTCCACGTCTGCAGCTCATGCATGGTGTCCACATGCCACAGCTGATTTAGGGGGTGGCAGGTTTCTCTTGTGGCAGCCTGGGAATGGGGGCAAAGCAAACCCCATCCCTCCCTTTTGATCTTTGTCCCCAGGGAGACCCAGTGGAGATGTACCGTGCGCTGGAGAGCGTCCTTCAGGGAGGTGAGAGCCGATTGCAGAGCAGCGCTGAGAGCCGCCTGACAGCAAAGGCGCCCGGTGGCCACAGAGGAGCCCAGGTGAGCTGGTTCTCTCGGAGGCCAGCAAAGCAGCCTTCCTCTGCCCCTGGTTTTGTGAGATACGGAGCAGTGCAGAGATGTTTCTCAGGCATCCAGGCCTGAGGAGGGTTTCCCAGTGCCCCCGTGAGAGATTGTGGTCCCAGGCAGCATCTCCCCCTAGAGCCGAGGCCGTATCTAGCCCCCTGGAGCCGGGTACGGCTGCCCTGAGGGGTCTCGCAGGGAGGACGGGGTCATCTGCCTGCTGGCTCTGACACAGAAATGATGAGCTGAAGCCCCGTGGCCATGGTTGGCCGGTTCAGCGTCTCCGAGTGCCTTTCTCCCATGGAGCGTTTAAGCCAGGCACTTTTTTGGAGTGGGATGGATGATGTGAAGGTGGATGCTGGTGATGTCCTGGTGGCTCTGTCCCACTCCCACTTCAAAGTTGTGATGTCTGAGATCTGGGGCCACCTGCAGGCTCTGGTGGAGATGTCCAGGGAGTTTGTATTTCGTTTGTGATATCTTAGGGCTACAATGAGCTCAGGTTATGGTATGCTAGCATTGCAGTATGCTAGGGCTATGGGATGGCAGGATTACAGGATGTCAGAGTTTAGGTGAGTTAGGATTAAAGCATGTTACTGTTACGGACTGGCTGTGGGTTTGTTGGCCCTGGGTTCTTGGAGTTATGTTATTTTTGCCTTGTCTTGTGTCCTGGGTGGTCTTTTTTTTTTTTTTTTTTGAGATTCCTTTTTTGTCTTGTTTGCCTTTTCAGGGTTTGGATAGGGGCCTTTGGTTTGTGTATGTTTCTTCTGGCTGCTTTTTTTTACTGTTCTGGTGGTTTGTGTGAAGGAGGCTTTAGGAAATCCCTTCCCAAGTCCAGCTGAAGCTCAAGAGGTTTTCTGCTGGTGGAGCTGCTGTGGCACTTGCATCACTTCGCAAGGTCTCTAACTTTCCTTGGGATCACCTTAGTTTCTGCTCTGTAGGAGGTTGCTGGCAAGCACTGAGTTCGCACAGCCTGTGCTCCTGTTGAATTGTCTTGTGGCTTTTTGTCACAAAGCAGTTTGTCAGAAAATGTCTAGTGAACGAGGCTTGTGGTGACAGTTTGCTATCTGGATGTTCAGAAACAGGAGAGGGATGTAAGTTAACGTTTTTAAGCTGGACGGAAACAGCAGCTTGAATTTATTAAATGTCTCGGCACACGTCAGAGTAGCTCTGATAGCATCCTTTGCCTTCTAGCAACACTGGGTAAGATCATGAATCTTTAGTCCCGTGCTAGGTTTTCACCTGCAAACACTTCCATGTACTTCTTCCTGCATCTGCTTTTGTCCCTGTAAAAGCAACAGCTGGTCTCTGGGTCTTTTGCTTTGTAGTCAATGATACTATTTTGTAGTTTAGTTCATCTGCATTTCTCTCTTTCTCTCTGTCCTGTGAGAATAAACTCTATCGCAGCTGAACCCGGGACACTCTCTCACTCCCTCTGTTTTGGATAGCTGAATAATCTAGTAACCTGTTAAGTAGAAGATTAACCAGGCGCCTATTCCTGCACTAAAGAATGCAGTGTAGGAGTGAAAGGCAGAAGCGTCTCACCAGGACACATGTAAAAATGCAGTGTCATTGACAGTTTGGGCCGTGTTTGGCAGTGGTGGTTGCTGTAGCCGTGTGCTAGCTTCGTGCTTCTAGCTCAAACGCGGTGCAAAGGTTGCCTGTGAGTTTCTTGCTTGGTTCTGCCTGTGCCTTTGTCTGGCATGGGGTCAATGTTGTTGGCTGGTGTGTGGCTTCATGCCTTATCTGGTAGGCTGATTTGTCTGCTTTGGGAAGATTTTGAGCTGTTGAACAGGTGGGACTGAGAGCAGGGAAGGCATCTGGCTTTGGGCTCTTGTGTGATTTTGTTAGCGCAAGGACACTGACTACTTTTTGGCTTATCCCTGTTGTTCAGTCGAGGTACCTCAGCCTCCAAGAAAGGGAGAAGTCTGAAGGCAGCATCCTCTCCAGCAAGCTTTGTTCTAGGCGTCAGTCTGCCTGATGTCCACTGTGGAACTGGCGCCTGTGAAGAATGATGACGAGAGGTGCTGGGACTGCTTTCTCGAGGAAGAGCTATAGGCTGAGCCTTGGGCCAGAGAAGTCCAAGCTCCCAGGGACAGGCCTGCACAGGCTATGTAGGAGACGGACCACTGTGGATCTGGATCGGGGTGAGAGCCCATTGCCTTTACTCGAGATCCACTGTCTTCCCGTTGCTGATATGAGGCGTGGTGGGGTTGAAACTGAGTAAATCCCTGAACTGAGATCTGGGGGGGCCACTCCTGTGGTAGCAAGGACTCCACCAGAAGCTCATGTCACAGTGCCCTTTCTTCAGCACACAGCTCGGCCTCGTGAGACTAGAGAATGTCCTGTTGCCTGTCTTTGTCCCATCCGATTCAGGGACTTCTCCTTCCAGGTCAGATGGCTTCTCAAGTTCTCAGACTAATCCTTTCCTGGGAACTTTTGAGATCCTTGCTAGGCAGTCTGTTTTCTCTTGAACGGACTGATCCAGCAGAATTGTGCTCATGAAACCACAAATCTGGGCTTTGAGGCCTTGTTGCACTCAGAAATAAAGCAGGCTGCATCAGCGTGACACTAGGGATTGTTTTGCACAATGAAAGCTAAAGTGAGGCCATACATCCTTAAAGGCAGCTGTGGTTTAGACTCGATGAGCTACATCTGCAACCCTTCCTGCCTCAGCGTGTTCTCTAGTGTGGTTAAGAGATGTAGGTACATAAAATGTTCCAGGTATGAACAGAGGACATCCAGAATTGCAGTAGTGATAAGGTTTTTTTTATATTTTTTTGTTTTTACCTGGAATTGGATTCCCACCTCCAGCTTTTGAAGTCACTTTATCTGGCAGTTGTACAGCAGGATTCCTGATGGTGCAGTTCCACCTGTGGGAGGCAATTTTTAGCCTCCCATTTGGTATTGAAGAGTAGCTCAAATTGGAAATAGCCCCTGTTGCAGAGATGGGCCCCATAATGCTGGACTCTAGGGTTGTTAGCGAAGACAGTAAGATGAATGACTTCTTGAAGCTGTGTTTTCCACCGTCTTATCTGTATCCTTGAACATCATTTCCCATAGTTACCAGTTTCTTGCTCGTACGTGAAGTTAATGCTTGAGTTTACCTCCTGACTCGCTAAGCTTATTTTGCTTGTTATTTACCAAAAGATTGTGAAAATCAATTCACAATCATTCAGCAGGCTGCTGAATTATTATCTGCATCACGTACCCAATGCTGGTGGGTACCAACCTGCAGCTGCTTAGAGGAATTGGACTTCTTCTC